>NC_061133.1:12723453-13029945 GCF_905220365.1 Vanessa cardui | reverse complement strand
GTATTTGAACAATTTTAACGTTGTTAATATCAATATTTTTAGCTAAATTGCTTTTGATTGATTCAAATTATGGGCAATAGTAAAGTCACATATAACTTTTCCACTGTATGACCAAGTCTGCCTCTCCTTTCGAGAAGAAATTCTACCGCGCTGTTTAAAAGTCAATACATACCTATGTGGTAAATTTTCATATTTTCACGTGAGTCCGAGATAAATAATAAACACAATTTGTTTGAATTTAAAAACTTCGCTGAGAATTCATGTTATATCCTTGGTCATTTCGAATTAAGATAAAACTATGTATTATATTTCGAATAAAATAATACAATAAATTAAAAATATGTCACTGTGTTAATAGATAAGGCAACTTGGTCGAGACTTATACTAACAATGGTACGTGCCGGCTGGTTATTTTTATATACATATTTATATAATTTGAAAGATGCCAGTTTTTTCTCACTCACCTGGCACATTGATCCATTTAAACGGATATGATATTTTTTATTTCTGCCTATAACTCGTTCCCAATATCATTCTAGAAACGAGTTCCCTGGTTACTGCTAATGTAACTAGATTAATGGTGGACTAGTTTGTGTGTTTGTGAGTTTATTCACTTGTAAATTTACCGACGCAGATGTTTTGATACTGTTCAACGTTTTAAAATTTGTTATTTTTTCGCATACTAACTGTTTTCACTTTTAAAAGTGTAGAGCTATAAAAATAAAATCTCGAAATTGCTCCAGCATACGACAGTATAGTTAGAGAATATAATTTTGAAAACAGTAACTACTGAGTACCTTGCCGGTTCCTCTGAGTAGAGTCTACTTTCTGAATCAGTGGTAGCTTCACTTAATATAGTTGTTAAATGACGATTGCTTGTAAAGTGAAGTGTTTATTTTTAGGTATACGCATAAAAATAGCATATCACCAAAATTTACCCAAGATGATTTTCACGCGTGTTTACAGAATAACTCTGCAGTATAGAGCTGCATTCATTATAAATTTAATTTCAAAACTTAAGCGGTATTTTCAATTGAAAAATGAAGTATGTACTTAATCAATTAAAACTGTTTTATTTCTTTTTTATTTAGAGGACATGGTGCAGACTCACGATTGTCATCTTAATGCATATTTCTTAATGCTCGACCTTTGGCAGCGACATCTGTCTCGACGATAATGCTATGGATATATTTAACAGTAATAACAAAAAGTAATCCAGTTTCACATCAAATAAATTGTTCATGAAATATTTTTTAAATTGACGTACTATTTTTCATTAAACTTTACTTGGCTAAATGGGTATAGTTCTCAAGTGTCGACAAATTCATTACATCTCGCAATGAGAAAATTCATAACCCGTGGCAAACATTCGAATATTTTTATCTCTAAATTTGTTTCAATCAAATAAACTAAAACAATAATTTAATGTATTAAGTCTAAGAGAATACACGCCCTCGCGCACTGTCTCCAATTCGTTTGACATATTATAAACATGACACTACAAATTCTCATGATAAATTGTTTTAATTAAATCAAGCTGTCGAAAATAGAGAACCGGAAGCTTATTTAAATATGCCATGCCATAGATTTGCATTAAATAATCACTTTTAGAATATTATAATTAATCGATTCATGATATCGAAATTTTACACTTAAGATATTTGCAAATAATAATTTGAGAAGAGATTAATATTGAATATATTATTTTAAATGTAGTAAAGATGATAATAATTCGTTTGATATCTCCATCTGTGAGGCTATTACGAGATAAAACAGCTGTGATTGACAACCAAACAAGTAAAACGAAACATAAGGGCTACAATTGCCTGTTTCGTCTAACTCCCTAAATGGTAATCCTGAATATGGCATGTTTCTAGTTTTGGTCCCTAAGTGCGAACTGACCGCATTAAAAGAACCATTATATCATTTAAAAAACGAATAAGAATGCAGAGGTCACATAACAGCGATGGTGACATTTTTTATAATTAAATCCTTAACATACTTTAACAGGCATAACAAAAAAAAATCGATACAATGATAATGATTATAAATATTTTAATAGTTAAAGGAAGTGTAACTCAATAAGGCAATTCAAATGGAAATTCGAAAAGCATTAACATTTAGCGTTGAATCTTATGTTGATGGAAGAACTGGAAGCTTGGGCTTATCATTTTTCTAAACAGGTTCCGCGTTGATTCCAAGATTGCAGTCAGCGACGATAATATCTCTGCTCGTTATTCGCTGGCAATCGAACCAGGACATAAACAGTAGCTCAAGTCAAACTAGGTTTTGCTTGATGATTTACGACCACGAAATAATCGATGTGTTTTTTTACGAGCACATAAAAACTGTTATTGTGCATGGGCTATAAATAAACATTCTTGATGAACAGAGGCAATTGGATTTGTGTCACATGAGTCAACGGTGATTCGTCTCTGCCTTATATTTAGAGCTTTATGCGAATTTGATATAAATGGGTCAGGTTTGTGGGACGTTAGCATATGGCGTGCGATCGAGTACGTGTTCGCTAAAATTTAGCGACGAAAACAAACTCATTGTGTCGAAGCCGATGCCAGAATTTTGATGGACAAATTAATGTCTTCAGTTTGTAATTTGTGTCATGCAAAAATTTTACTTAACTTTTCATGAAACTATTAATTGAATATGAGGAGGAAAAAATCTGTAACCAGCTTTGAGCTACGTTCGAGGTCAATCTTGTTACTCACTTATCTGGCCTGTTCATCATTGTTAAGAGTAATTTATGACGGGCGGTAAAACAGTGCATACTCTTAGGTATAATCATGTTTACAGGGTCTACGTATAAAGAGTTTTTGTTCATTAAACAACGTAAAGCGTGTCTCTACAAGGTCGTATAACGGCTAAGCTAAAATAAATCCTAATTAGTTCTTAGCTTCCTTAAAGTTTTGTTAAATTTCTCAATACATAAATATTGTTACGTAATTTTTTTTTGTTTTGTTTGAATTTTGAATGACCGATTGTAATTATAATTAATGAAATGCAAGTCATGTTTAAGTCGCAGGTGGTTACGCTCTAGATAGAAGATTTCGTAACACGAAATATTAAATTTTGTTTATTACGATTATTGCATAAACTCTAATTTTAATTTAGTCTGAAATTAAACTGGTTTGAATTATCTAACAAAACTGCTTCATTAAAAACTAATGATTTATTTCTTGACACTAAAATGTAAACATTTTTTTTTATATCATCATATGCTGCTGTCATATGCATATGATTATTAGGAGAAAACAAGTCTTTCATTGTAATTGTAAAAAATATATTAAAATGTACGACAGCGTTGCTACCACACTGGTAGACCCTGATTCTAATGCGCTACGGTACTTTGAAAACATACATTCATAATTTTCTCTGGGTCATGAAAACCTCCAAGTCACGAAGAGCTCCCGCTGATGAAATTAATAAATAAAACCTTTAGCCTTACAGTAGTTCAGGGGTCCAGTAATTCTGGGTGCGTTGTAGCACGTTCCTTTCAATATGGCGCCGATGTCTACGTGACGTTGGTGAAGGCGGGAAACAATGGTAGCCCGTTATGAATATTGAGCTGGAGGGATAGTGGGCATGCTTCAACGATTTTCGCCGCATGTCTACATAGCTATTCGACTATGAAATCACACATCGGAATGTTCGCTGGCCTACTGCGGTACGCGAGCGTGCCGTTTCCGCGCCATATTTGGCGCGTTCGAAATTTTAAATATTCATTTTTTATAACGGCATCTTTTTTTCTAAGCTGCCAAGTATTTTTTAATATACATATTACGCATAATATTAGTTTTAACATAGTCATATATTATCTGTTATGTTATTTTTATTGGTATCTGTCATTGCCTACTAGTTTGACTTTTGACTTTAAACTGCTGGCCTAAATTTGTTTTTAAAAGAACCATTTATTAAAAACGAATATATTCAAATGATCAATACGTCATAAAAGCGTATGTGTGTATAAATATCGATGCGACTTACGTCTATTTACAGAAAACTAAAACCGCAAGTGGCGCTTACTAAATATTCAAGAAACAGATAAAGTAGCCAATGTCGCGACGATGTTTTCGCTATGCATGTCATTATTGTTATTTTCGTTATTTATTGGGAATTTGGTGAGTCAAACGATATCGCTTATTTATTTCAAGATTCGTCATATGTACCGGATTCGATGTTCTCAGAAAGAAGACATTCAAGCAAGTATCGAAATTATATGAAACAGGAAAACTCTATTGAATTGAACGAGTTCAAATATGCACAACAGTTTACTGATGATGAGATATAAAGCTCATATCATATTCTAATCACATATTCTATCAAATACTAGTATCACTGTGGTTGAGCCAGTATAATTACAGGCGCATAGAATATAACATTTTAGTTCCCCTGATTTGTTGCAAATATACGGTGTTCGAAATTGAAATGTTTACCCATGATCAATATTAATGTTTTGTGGTTACGACGCTCCCATTGGCTCGTCTGATTTTAAATAAAGAATTATTTAAAAAAATCGAACTCGTTCTCTTTCTAACAGATGTAACAACTGAGTGAATGGTCCATACAAGAAGAATTCAAAGAGATTGTCTCACTAATAGCTGCAACGAAGCGTTTAAGGTGCCTCCTAAACTTCTAAGAAATTGCGTATTCTCATCCACCACTTAGACCGTAACATAACCCACACATAAAACGCAATAATTCGAAATATGTCCAAGCGATTATAGTCACTAGATTAAAATATCATAAAAACGAGTTTCGTTCGCAGACGATTAAGAAAAATTTCAAAGCTGCGTTCGTATACTCGTTACTCAAACGCGACAACTATTTGAGTGATGTCGAGTAAAAAACGTCGTATCTAACGTCATTTATGTAATTAAAAATTATAGTTACGGTTACGTAAAGCGTAATTGTGAGTGAAAATTTTATGTTGCGCAATAATAATTTTACGTTTTGCTTTATCTGGGTCGTCGTTATCAGAATTAACGAAAACAAATGAATTTATTGCGGCCCGTGCGAGAGTTTGTATCGAATCTTAACTGCTCTTAAAGCACTAAGCGAGATTTACTTAATAATTAATTTGTGCCTTCTCACACTTTGAATTCGACGTTAAATGAGAATTGATTACACACACACACATACAACTCTGTATAAAATGAGTTTTATTCAATAAATTAATAAGTATTTTGTCACTTTACGCATTTATGATATAAAAGGTTTAATTGTTATTTATTTCGTAAAGGCAGAAAATTGTCTGCGTGGAGCTCATCCGTTAAAAAAAGTCTTTGAAACCGAGAGAAGAAAATGCAACGGATGTTTGTAATTCTTTCACGAGAAGATATTTATGACAGTTCATAGTTAGAAAAAATACTTCACATAATAATATCACTTGCTGGTAGGGCTTTGGGCAAGCCCGTCTGAGTAGGTACCACCCACTCATCAGTTATTCTATCGCCAAACAACAGTACTCAGTATTGTTGTGTTCCGGTTTGAAGGGTGAGCCAGCCAGAGTACAGGCACAAGGGACATAATATCTTAGTTTCCAAGATTGGTGGCGCATTGACGATTTAAGGAATACTTAATATTTCTTACAGCGTCATTGTCTATGGGTAATGGTGACCACTTACCATCAGGTGGCCCATATGCTCGTCCGTCAACCATACCATACCATAAAAAAAAAATCCCTTAATTTCAAAATGAGCCGAGATGCTCCGGGTTCGAAAACGATGAAACCAAGGCCGTTTTAATATCACATACCTAATATTATGTAATTAATATTTTATAGTTCATCACGCGCTCAAAAGTGATCGAATACTTCGTGAGAAAATCTGTACATGTCGGATGCAAATCTTGTCACATAAGCATTCCACCAGCCCGCATTGGCGCGTTGTGAAATACACACCTAACCTCAGCAGCAATGGGATATTATCTCAGCAGCAGTAGGACAAGTACACTCGATTTCCTCAAGGATATCAACAAATTGTTATTTCACTTTTTTTTTCTTAATTAACAAACTTGGATTAGTTCAGTAAAAAAGAGTCAATAGAAATAAAACTCTAAGAAATTCTGAATCGTTTTGCAAGTATTAAATCAATGAATCGTGAAAGAAACACCACGGAATGTGGACTACCGGTTTTCGGCAACAAGAAATAGCAAGAACTTCAACTGTCAACTTTTTTATACGACGTCCATAACAATATCAACGAAAAGTCATTACTCTTTCGTCCCATAGATATTGAATAACTCGCTTTTTTTTTAATATTATTTATAAAATTTAGATATTACTTTCGTAGTATTTATGTATATTTCTGCCGATGATACTTCAACCTATTAAATGCGGTATACAATGATCGAAGGCGGCAAAAAATATAAATATTTGAGGGATCGGGTACTGAGTCGGAATTAAGGAAATTACGTATAGGGTTCGTAGTAATCTTGCTCCAAAATGAGCAGATCCGTGAGCGGCTCCATCATCACACGTCCATAAAAAATACTCGTATTATTAATGTCTAGTTCTCTATAGGAAATCCCTTTGGAAAACACTGCAACTTTACTCTTTTTTCTTATAAGTGATAATCTTCCTCTTTCCAGGAATTCCTGTGCACAATAACATCCCACCAGATTAGACCTAGCGGGTTTACCTGTGCATTGTATGTCAATAATGTAATTTTAAAATTATTCAGATATTATGGTCTGTAATAATACCTATTTCATAAATTTAATAATTATATATTTACCGTTTAATAAGGTATGTGTAAAATAATTAAAATACTTTAATTAATAAAGATATTTTTTTATCTGTAAGATTCTTGAACAACCATTGAACTAACTTCACATAGGAATGTTGCTATTAGTTCGTTATGCGATATATCGTATCGTATACAACAATGGGCACTTGATACCGTATAATTTTTTCTTGTCCCGACCCGAGGCTACAATTAGCCGTCCATTTACGTACGCTGCGCGCACGTCACGAAAAATAACGCGATCCTTTGAAATAGCTTCGTTTATCTTTCCTGTTTAGAGATTCCAAATTCATTCATACTTATTAGGACTTCTAAATTAACATTTTACGTTAGAATAAGGCCTTTGGGTAAAACTAAGGGAGCTTAGTACTGTATATTAAAGATCGACTTCAATACCATTCTAAAAATCATAATGATATAATTTGGTTTGTTGTGTGGGCTATGTAACGTTTCATTTGGGTTTTTATTTTATTTGGAAATAACAGTAAATACCGTGGTAATGCTGTGATATATGCCTTGAGGGCCCAGTAAATCTTAGCCGATTTTTCAGAGTTCAATTCCGGACAAGCACCATTGAATTCATGTACTTAATTTGTAATTATTATTCATCTCGCGCGGTGGTGAAGATACTTGCACGTGGTGGTTGAGGGTCTGTCTAGTGTACCCAGCTACACGCATTGGATTTTGGTGGTGGAGTAGACTCCAAATCATCTCTTGAAAAGAGAGCCAAGCTCTTTCTCTCTAGTAGAGAGACGTTAACATGCCTAACTTCACTGTACTCTTATTAAATACCATTAGACAATGTATTATATATAAATATAATTCATAACCAGTACCAATCTCCATCGATATTCTTAAACCCTTCAAGTTTCCCACGATTAACTAAATTTACGATACATAAAAACAAACATGGCGTTGTCAGAGTTTCACTTGATCTCGGCCAACCACTTAAAATTTAAATTTGCAGCTTCGCGTTCAGAAGAAGCGGCTTACGATGACTGATGCCTTACCTGCAATAAAGAGAATAATATTTTATTGAAATTGTTTTTTAAAAAAAAAAAACTTTCTTCGAAACGCGATGGTTTCATATTTTCTACGGTTCTGAGGAAAATATCTATAATATATAATACTAAAATTTTACTTAGTGTAATATATTACGTTACTATATGTATAAGTAAATTATATATTGTAACAAATCATTATACAAAAGTCAGTATTATTTATGAGTGAGCCAGTGTAAATCCAAGTACAAGGGATTTAGTCGGTTATATTAGATGGGCTCAATACACCATTGTATTGAATCGTTTATAATTCTTGAAGTGTTTATTACCTTTCCAAATTGAAGTTAAAATACATATAAAAATTTCGCACTCAAATTCGACCTTGAACTTACATCCTTATCGTCGCGAATATCTTTAAATAAAGGTTACTAAGTAAAGCTATATATGTCGATGTTTATAGTTGTAAATATTGTAATGTATCCCATATATTAATGGTTTTCATATTTGTCTGTTAAAGTAAAACTATGATTCGAACGATAAGGCAAACTTCGAACCGACCGTGTTCAAAAATGCGTTCATGTTTGAATCTTTTCTAATAAATTAGCTATCGATATTTTAGGCTCACTCGAGTGAAAAAAAAAAAAACAAAAAGTAATTTAAATATTTCACTTTTAAAATTCGATTTTTTTTTATTCGCGTTTCCGTAACACTATTTATGTTATTATTAAATACTGGCTACCCAGCCACGGGTGCAATGCTGATACCAAATATACTACAGAATTTGTTTGTCTAAGACATCACACTAGAAACCTCTAAAATTATCAAATTTTATTTACTATATTGTCCATATATTATATACCAAAAACCTTCCTCTCGAAACACTATCTATTAAAAAAACTGCATTAAATCCGTTGCTTAATTTTAAAGATCTAAGCATACATACATATATACAGACAGAGGTAAGCGATTTTGTTTTATACTATGTAATGATGATGAAAGAACATTAATACCTTTAGCGACTTTATGCGTAAACTTAAACATACAGTTATTATTAACATGTTTGTAGCAAAATATATTCGCAATTAATTAAATCGAACGGAAATAATTAGCATTAAAGTGATTATATTAACGTTATATTTACATAACATATTATACAGCACAGTCTCGACCGCAAGCGGCTATGAGAAGCCGGCTCTTTATTCACATAGGCATTGAATGCGGAGATTGTATTATATGCAGTTTATTGATTAACGCCTGGGAACTGGAAATTAAGATTTACATTTATTTTAAGGTGAGCAAACGAACAACATTACAACTAACAACCTATAAATTTTCCACTGCTGGACTAAGATGTCTTCTCATAGATCAAACCAATGAACATCGTTTGATGTAATTTTTTATGAAGTTTGAAACCTAATGAGAAACACAGGCTCTACGCATATTCGTCACGGGAGCATGCGTAAGCGATCCCGTGGCGCCCGCCGAAAGACGGAGAGGGTACCGCTGGTTTTTTAGTGGGTAAACCAGGTGTACTTGGGCGCACTCGGCGTCCAGGGCTCCGGGGTGTCCCACAGACCCTCCTCACTTTCCATCACGTGGGGGAAGCACTTAACGCGTTTTCTCAGCGAGAAAAAAATGGCTCTAAAATGCAAGAGAAGCAACGGGTGAAAACTAGTCTATATTTCATTTCGCATTGGTTTAATTAATTTCTAATTCGGGAGTAAGATTATTACAACACTCTGAAGGTGACAGGCGTGTGCAGACCTCTATTAGAAAATATTTATAGTCTGTGGTTATGGAATATCATTAAAATTCATCGAATTTTTTTATGTCTCATCGATTTATGCGTGTATAATGTTACAAAGAAATGAATCTAAATAATATATGACATTTAATTTTAAATAATTACAATATAAAGATAAGTCTTTTTGGGTTTATAGTTGATTAATAATCATCAATTTAGTGTAAGCGGTATCGCCGTTCTAATCAGATGTAAACAAAACGAACGTTTTGCAAACAAGATATACATATATAAACAAAAATACTTTTTTTGTCTTATTCATAAATTTCCATTAACCTTTTCGAAAAACATTATTATTTGCATACACACATCACGTTTACAATTTTATTTTATATATATGGTAATAACATCAAGTTTGACAGTATTTATTACACGGCAGAATTAATTTACAGTTATAGAAAATTATTGAACGATGGGATAGGGAATTAACAACAAACAAAGGAAAATAAATTGTAAAATTGGTTTTGACTGCAAACAATAGTTGTTACATGACGCTTTTTAAACAGCAAGATGGTAGACGAAGCTATGACACATGTGGTAAGTGCTCATATAAATTGACGCTGTAGACTGCATTAATCAAATCTCGCATTGCCTACTGTCTGTTAAATAAAGAATAATAGTCCTTATTTTGAAAAACGACTTTTATAATATTACTAGCGACCCGCCCGGCTTCGCACGGGTGCAATACTGATACTAAATATACTACAGTATTTTTTTTATTTACGACATCACATTGCAAACTTCTAAAATTATCAGTATTTTACTATTTACTATATTACTTTTTTTAACTATATTGTTCATGTATTATACAAAAACCTTCCTCTTGAATTACTCTATCTATTAAAAAAACCGCATCAAAATACGTTGCGTAGTTTTAAAGATTTAAGCGTACAAAGGGACAAAAAAGCGATTTTATACTATGTAAAGACTAGTTATTGCACGCGGCTTCACTCGCGTTTTAAGGGTTAAATGTAACTGTAGCGAGTTAACTGTTAGTTCTATCCTTCCACACACAGACAGAGAAACAGACAGACGTACTTTCGAATTTATAATATTAGTATATTCCATAATTTAAGCAGTATGGTTATACAAAATATGAAACTTAAAATATAATAAAAAATACAAAATGAACTATACACTAATGAAATCATTGCTTCTGCTGCAAATTGCTGTTTACACATTACACGTTAAACATAATTACATTACAGATCGTTTGCTGCATGTTTCAACACAAGATCAGATATCATTTTCGGGAAGGATCGTCATTAGCGAGAATCTAATGCAATCGTACCCTTCAGAACTGCTATTAACATATCTGGAAGGTAATCGAATACCGACCAAGTGGCGATTTGTCAACTAAGCAGATATCATTACGGTTAAGCAACATTAAGGCTTAGTGCTAACTGTATAATGTAATGTAGGGTACACATTGTTATATGTCGACTGAGCTCAGTTCGTAGAACACGTTAGAACTGACCAGCGAGTTTTGAACGACGATCTCTGTGGTCGAGTACTGTGTACACTGGCTTTCATGACTACGCCACTCCGAGGTCCCGATTTCGATTCCCGGCCGAGTCGATGTAGAAAATTAATTAGTTTTCTATGTTGTCTTGGGTCTGGGTGTTTGTGGTGCCGTTACTTCTGATTTTCCATAACACAAGTGTTTTAGCTATTTACATTGGGATCAGAGTAATGTATATGATGTTATCCAATTTATTTATTTATTTAGTTCATTTTGTAATCAACTAAACTAAAAAACAAAAAATATCTCTATATTATCTTACGTATCACATCACAATTCTGACACATTTACACCCGTCAATCCAGAAACATATTCTCTTTGACACGAGAAGTAATTTTTTTATAAAAATATATTGAATTAAAAAAAGCTTCAAAGAGCACAGATTCGGCAGTGAGAACACGCCTCAACGTATATTTCATTCGAAGCACAGTATTACCTACTCGTATTACAGGGTTACGACATCGGAACCAGTCGTAAAACATTCGCATCGCGTGATCTAATCTAAAAACCTCATCGCGGCCCAAAACTCGATGTTAGATGTGAGCGCAGATTGCCACTGAATAGCGTTCGCAGCCAAACAAGTCGCTGATGAATGCCTATTCACTGATTACCATTTCAATTTCGTATATGCACACGTAATTGGGAATGTTTTCGAGTGCTTTATTAGCTCGTATATTCGCACACTTTTTTTAAATTCAAATTCAAATAACTTTATTCAATATAGTGCATTACACTTTCTTATTGATGGTCAATTGAAACACTAACACCGGTTCGGAAAGAAAATACCCTGACCTCAGAAGAACCGGCGAAAGAAACTCAGCGGGTTTTTTTTTTTTTTGTTTGTCTTATGTATTATATAAATAAACAATTTAATATGAGATGAAATAGCCAGGAGGCGATCGTTTCATTCCCAAGGTGTGCTATCGATCATAAACTCATTAATTGTATAATAACCTTTGTATAACCACTAACTAACTTTTTTATATTTTATATACTGTTTGATTGTTTTTTGTTTATATATACGAAGTAAGAAATTATAACCCTATCTATCTTATATCGAGAATGCACCACCAACTTCGAGCACTAAGATGTATTTAAAACTGTATAAGGAATGAAAACAAACCAAATATCAGAGGAAAAACTTCCAAAAGATCGTCAGCGATTCAATCTTTAAAGATGCCTTTCGGATTCGAGGATGACGTTCGAAATGTATTTCGATTCCAGACCGTAAATAGAATACGGATATAATTCTACAATAAGGGCATATAAGTGACTCCATTTGTAATTCTGTCCCATTGTTCAGGGAGAAATTTACCGAATCTACTGTTACGGTTGCTTCAATGAAAACGAGATTCTGTACCGTAAATAACTCACCTGCCATCGCTGACCATAACAAGTGCGCTGTTAATCTTGACGTGACAGCCGCTGACCAGTCGGCCCAAATTTTGGTCCACGCATGTACGTATGTAAATCGAGAGATTTGACAAGTAGTAGTTGAATTGTATTGTCGTCTTAAATTCAATATTAGCATATCATATGGCTGATAAACATTTGCATAATATTACGCTAATAATTTTGATTGTTCGAATTTTGATTATTTTGAGTCTATTACAAATCAAGATGTATATCATAAATAACTTTGAAAATTGATAAAAAACACTTCAGCAAAATGAATTTACCAATTCTGAATCGTTCGCTTCAATCAACGTTAAATCTTTTATTTCCTTAAACTACTCGACGATAATTTCAGCCATATTTTAGCATAACGCTCAATTTTGCAATGTTTGCTTTCCGATGCACGTATCTCATATAATTTAATTCGGTGCCTCTTGTTAAATGCCAGGGGACCTGTTCACTGACCTACAGAGGTTTTTTCACCAATCTCGCTATATGTAATCTCGATTCATGATTGCGACACAGCTTTTCGGCAATTTTGCTGTCTTGATAGTGTATGCAATAATTTGCCGGCTCCGTGTGTAATACGTCCAATGAATTCTTTTACCTTAAGTGAAA
Organism: Vanessa cardui; assembly: GCF_905220365.1. Taxonomy (NCBI): domain Eukaryota; kingdom Metazoa; phylum Arthropoda; class Insecta; order Lepidoptera; family Nymphalidae; genus Vanessa; species Vanessa cardui. Next base: position 13,016,847 of record NC_061133.1, on the reverse strand, counting down.
TTACCTGACATAAAGAAATGTTAATGTCTTTTTTAATGAAAGTACGTTACGGTTAATAATGTTTTGTTTCGATATTGTTTCCAAAAATATCTGTTACTAGTTAGTAGTTGTCTGCGGGTTCGCTCGCGTTTTAGGGTGTTGATTGTCATGTGTCAGGCAACAAAAGTAGCCTTTGTCCTTTCTTGGAGTCAATTCAAGTCAGCTTCAAACCAAATTTCATCAAATTCGGTTCGGTTGGCCGGAGTTACTTTCAAATTTATAATATTAATATAGACTAATAAATATGTTAACACCACACTTGCTAAATTATCCTATTTCATCTTTTGCTATTATTATCAGGAATCAATTTTTATTTGAGACATTTAATCAATTGATTTGCGATTACTTCCCACAATCTCCTTGTGCAGTCCATCGAGAATCCGAAATAAATCTTTTAAGACCAGCAGCAGCAGGCTGAGCGCATAGCGTACATTACAGTGAGCCAATTAAAAGAGAAAAATTATATCCTTTAAATACTCTACATAGCAACATTCACCTGCTTTCCATTCATTAGGCCGTTGCGTAACCTTCGACGATTCCTTATTGGGATTTGTACGTTACTGCCTTTTGAATTTGGGTGAAAGTAGCTCGTAGTTATTTGGTTGTTTCCTGACACGGTTCTGACCTATTTCGTCGAACGTAAGCTCTAATTAGGCAATAAATTAGGCTACACGCCTCTAGACATCGTTGTCTACCGTAATTGCTTGTAATTACAATTTATTGCGTCCATAATATCGTATCGGTCGTAAATTTATTTGAATCGTAGCGAGGTGAGTATTTTAGTGCTAAATTAAAGTTTTTGCGTTTTCAATTTTAAGCCATTAACATGGATTTTGACTTTCTCTATAAGAATGTTTCCTGTAAAATATTAATCACCAATAATTAGTACTTTTTTTCGTAATTACCATATATTAATAAATTTTGGTTCAAGACTATATTTTTTGTTATTATGGATTTAATTGGTCGATTTTTAATAATCATTGATTGCTTTAATATATTTCCATTTGTCCTGGAATCAGAGTATACCTATTATGCCTGAGAAAAGTATATGACACAGTGATTTGAGAGGATTTCTTAACATACCGTTTATTATTGTTATGAATAGAATATAATTCAATTATCTCCTCATTATCTAATATAACGAGCACAGTTGTATTTTCTTCTCGGCCACACAATTTTATTTCTCGAGCAGATTTCTGTAATATTTATTAGAAACTTTAATAAGATCTTCGCTGCTCTATTAGATATCAGATTGCCGTCGCATCGCGTTATGAGTGTGAGGGATAATGCACCTGTGTCTGCGCATGCGCTTGAACACTAACATCACACACGGTCGCTGAATCTATCTAGAGAATACCACGATGACCAAGTCACAGACAAAAGGAGACTGCATTGGTGCGACCACCATTTTTTATTAATTTGGGCGAACGGGCATGGGTGTATAGTAAATATCACTGCCTAGAACATAGGTGCTAATGACACGAATTATTCCTTACATTGCTAATGTATCACCTGACCTGGGTACTAAGCTGTTATGTCCATCATTCCTTATTCACCCTTTAAACCGGAACACAACAATACAGTACTGCAGTTTGTGTGGTAGAATATCTGATGAGTTTTTTTGTTTAATTTCAATTTGAATAAATGTGACAAAAATAGTTGTTATTATACTAAGTATCACTGTTTTGCGGTGGAATATTTGTGGTGGAGAGGGTGGTACATACCGAGGCGGGCTTGCACAAAGCCCTAACACCAAATAGACATATCACCCTATCATCAGTACGAGTATATCATCGTTTAACTGTATTTAATTTTATTTCTTCTTAACTAGCTAGTATATAGTATATATTCCGTTGTAACAATTCACAGTTGTAGCAGGTGGTCACGTGCCGTTACGTGGGAGTCCGATGTAATCTATGCCTCACGTATTTTAGACTCGACACTTGCTATTTATTTTGACTAACGCAATACATCAAGTACATTGTTTGGTTTATGTTGTAAATTTAAATACATAATTTTTTTATTTTAATTATATCTTTTTAGTTTGGTAAATAACATTTCGAATGCCACTGAAAATTTTAATACAGTTTCTACCTCCTAAAATAGCCTTAAAAACCTCAAAGCCATGATATGGTTAGAAGTGAGATTTTGAACGCAAGATGCGTATACAGAATTAAACGAATGTTACTCATAGGTCATTTATTATTGTCAAAAACCCACGGAACAATTAACATGATAAATTTTGATGTTATTTTGTTTGTTAAGCCAAAATGTTATCATCTGAATGTAATCGATTATGAGCTCGATATTTATATATCTATGAATAAAATGTATAAAAAAATATTCGATTCGATAAACGATTAATGTAGGTTACATGTAAGTACAATAATGCGTGACGGAGCTGAAAACGATCATGTGAAGGTATTCTATTATAGCTAGTTTGTTCCACAGTCACAAGTACGCACTAAACAAGTGAGAAATCAACAGCGAAATGCGAGCGGTTATCACGACGTCGCTAACGCGGTTAGCGATGCGCGTGCGCCGAGCGCCAGGGACGATTGCGTCACAACGATCCGTTATTCTAATAATAATCGCTTTTCAATAAGTTTACTAACCATTTAAAATAAACAACAACAAAGTGCTGTTAAGAATGTATTGTACGTTTAATTTTAGGCTGAAAATAAATCGAATATAATATTTTTGTAAATTTAAAAAAATGCCATTTTTTTTAAATAAAGAACAACATTACAACATAACTAAATAACATTCCAATTTCTAATAACAAAAAAAGCAAATCAATACACATCAAAATAAAACAACATACTTGTTATTATCATTAGAGGAAATAAAAGGCTGTGTAGTCGAATATAGCCTAACCGCAAAAATAACAAACAAAATTGTCAAACCGTTGTCTAACCGCACAATCATCTATGTAAACAATTGAAAACGCCTCGAGCAACCGTCGAAAACCAAAGAAAGAATATATAAATGAAAGAGCTTAAATGAATAATCCAAACAACACCTTGCGTAAATTATGTTAGATTAAGCCATTTGCGGCACTTCATTAGGCTTCATAAACGCCATTGGCACATCAGAGGCGCAGAACATACTTTCGCGTGTTACGAATAAAATCGCGCAATCCGCAAATGACAATATAATCTTTGAAAATACGACAAAGTGTTACAGTTCCACAGATTACGTTCACCGTGGAAATCTGAAACAAAACATTGGAAATACGAATCATGTCAACAACTCACGTGAAGTTGAAGATAATCTTTTGTTATGAAGATGCAAGTATCGCCGTAATTATTAATGGCCGATACAGGAGGACCGAGATTATTGAACTGAGATGGCCCAGTGGGAACCCAGATAGAACACGATGATCGTGGATTTAAATCCTTGTAACATACAGTGGATCTGCATGGTAAAATAACCTTCATAATTTCCTCTTATAAGATAAATAGTCCAGTGGTTCTACCACTGATACAGAACTTTGTAACGCTAAAGACTTGGAAAGTATGACAATAGATTACAAATCATCATCAGTTATCATCCAGCGTTCAGTTTTTCGTTTCCTTATTCTTTAACTGATTGTATAACACACGATGTTATGGAAGAGTGGGTCCACCATGGTGGGTAGATAACGCAAGTTAAATATGCTATGTATAATGTGGTAAAGAATAAACATTTGCTTGATCGTTCTGATAAACTACTGAACATAAGAAAAGCTTATACATGTATATGTATTATTATATATTAGAATACGGCATTGTTGCCAATCTTTGGATTTTATTTTCGGCAACTACGATTGTCATCAACCAGATCCACCTATCCCTTTAACTTGCATGCTCTCTAGGCTAGGTAAGTTTTCTGTTGAATTGTCTTTCTGATTCGATAATTCAGAGAAACTCCGAGTTTAGCACTTTCCATGGCTCGCAGCCCGACCTTAAATTGGTGAACCATTCGCACTCGCACGTCTCAGCTCGTTATGTCGAAACAAATTCTATATTCTATACCATATATGACCAAGTAAAGCGAATCGGTATTCTATTCATTATGTTCTCATTTACATTTTTATTGTTGACAATTAGTACACAATGTATACAATCTATTCGAAGTTCAAATAAAATAAAATCAAGAATTCCAAAGATACGCTGTCAGGAATCTGTTATTATTGGTACCACTCAAATCGTCTAAGAACTGATGTTCAATACAATAAAAGATGCTAGTCACGACAGCCAATGTGCAAGGAACTATCGACCAATCTCTGGCAAATTGTTATTTATCAGAGTATAATTTGTCCAGCTTCTTCAGAAATAACAATTCAGGGTTATAAATGAAGTTAGACTTCTGAATAATATAAAAATTCTAAAGTCTAAATTGTAATCCAAGATATACAGGAAATATGCAATTACCCAAATATATCTCTAATCTAATTTGCCTTATCATGTCAAGAGCATATGAAAGGATGCGCCTGTCAAGCGGTTGTCAAGTACCGTCTTCGACCTGTCACGTCGACTCCGGAACGTCGGGTTAGCCGGGCTATCGCGACATGACCGCGCATGCGCAGCGCTAATTGCGACCGCGTCCCCGCAGCCCTGGGTCAGACTAACGGGCATCCAGCGTTATAAATGATATGGGACGTATGTTAGCGGGATATGAAAGGGATGCTAAAGAGCTTTATCATCATGAGAGGACCATTATTCACAGTACAAAGAACACATTTCCTCGTACGTGCTGGAATCTCATGCAGCACAATTTAATATTACATCATTTAAATTATTATAACTTGTATATTCTGACATAGAAATTATTTCTAATTACGAAATTCCGAAGTCATGTTATAAAATACGGATACATATATAATGACAGCGAAAAATCCGTCTCATTGTCTTCCGTATTCTTTATACATTGTATTATAATAAAGAAAGCACTATCTCGATAAAAAGGCGTAATCGTCGAGTATTACATCAGACGCACGTAGCTCGAGGAAGCCATTGGGTCTTACCGGATTTCCCATATGACGATAAGGTAAGAAAACATTACACGCTAACTGTATTCGTACGCAAACCTCGGAAGCGTCAGGTGTTATCTAACTTTTGTGTATCGTGTCGGTAATGGGAACTCTTCCCACAGTTTTCATACTTAATTATCAAATTACATTACAGCTCCGTAATTGTTATTCTTGCTGTTTCTCGTCAGCCGGTCATACTTTGATCTCCTTTTATTTCGGCGTTGTTTTATTTCATTGTTACGAAAACTAGGTGAAACGATTGAGGTAAGTGTAGCTAATTTAGAACTTGCTCGGTGTTTTTTCTAAATTGTTATTTTAGGTTAATTATAAGAAAAATGTTTTACATAATCGACTCGCTTCGAATAGGAGCGGAAGTTTGGTACAGTTTTAGTGACTTTCATATAGAAATTATACAATTAATTAAATGTTATTAATTTGTGTTTTTATCCGCAAATGTCTCTCGTTCACCAAGTTAAAATTGCATACCATATAAATAGGTAACAAGAGCGACTTTGAGTAATTATTTAGTATTGATTTGGTGGTAGAATTTTGTGCAAAGCCGTCTAGGTAGGTAAAGCCAACTCATTTTACCCCCAAGAAACAAATGTAACAGGCATAAGGGACAGCTTAGCTGCGAAAAATGTTGGAGCACTGGTCGATGGTGATTGTCTATGGACACTGGTGGCCGCTTACTATCAGATAGGGTCACTTGCTCGTCTGCCAATTATACCATAAAATTGTATTGTACTTGTATCGCAAAAGACTGCTCATGCTTTAGCTAATTAAATATTTCATCCAACTATTTTTCATTGAAACACGCTAATTGTAAGAGATAACATCTTCAAAAACATACTTAATTGACAGTTAATTACACAACGTACAAAAGAGAAATATGTATGTTAAAAGGTATAATAACTTTGATTAATTATCTTTTAAGAATTACCGATATTCGAATTTATTTCTACATTTAACCGAAGACTTTCATATCGACCCGGACAAATCTAAAATATTGACGCTTCAAATTATATGAAAACTAGCTATTATCAATTTCATAAGGATTTGAATTCAAATTTTCTCATTAGAACCTAATTGATAAAGTAAGATTGTACATCTGATTTTTATATACTTTTTTGTGTCTGATTGTTGAGTGAAGTTTACTATTGCTATAATGTTCATAAGGATTTTCTTAGTCAAGTTACCAAATAATTTGTCGATAAACCTGACCAAAGTATGTAATAAATATACATATTAAGGGAATTACCATGGGTATTGCTCTTTGATGTTAAACGTTGTTTTAAAGAGTGACCCTTTGATAAATATTTCTAACGATTCTAAGTCTCTTCTAATTTTAAATAAGGACTCAGCATCTCAGGCTCCATTTGAAATGAAACCTTAATTCATCAAGCGCGATCCCGTCCATAATTAAAATAGATTATATTAATGTGATCATTTCATACAGACGCGCCATTTATTTTTATTGATTAATTTAACGCCGCTTGCAAAGAGGCTAAGTGGATAATTTAGCTTTTCTGATATTCTAATAAAGCTAATTGAATATCATGAAGACGCTTCACGGAGGATTACTTAAGTGATAATAAGTTCTGTCGTTTTAAAAGCGATTACTTGTGAAACTAATTGGTTGACTAATGTCTCGTTGCGTGCTGCATTTAGAATACAGACTTCAGGTCATTGATACAAGGGATTCGACGTTTCTCAACCTTTTTAATTAGTAAAAGTAATAATTAACTGACTTCGTGACACTCGACAACAATTTTTTTTAAAAAGCAAACTAATTCTACCAAAATTTTATATTAAAAAAAAATTGCTGCTATTCGAAAATTTGAGCCGAGATGGCCCAGTGGTTAGAAAGCGTGCATCTTAACCGATGGTTGCGGATTCAAACCCAGGCAAGCAACACTGCAGATTCATGTGCTTGATTTGTGTTTATAATTTATCTCGTGTTCGGCGGTGAAGGAAATTAGAATTTCACCAAACTGGAACATTGATAAGAATATGCAGGAGTTAAACTAATTATCCTTAACGGTTTTTCGAATGACACATTCCTCGCATATTGTGTGTAATGATTAAATAAATTAGTCCGTGCGTAGCATATAATTATGCAGAATATATAATAATATAAAGCATACGTAGGTCACGTAACGACGTTGCCTTCATAAATATTTATCGATCGCTTTGATTCATTATTAGAACAAACAGATCAGAATAATTGTCGGGCAAGAAATATTTCTCGAGATCACAATTTTTTTTTGTTTTGTTTTTTAATAGACGAACACAATTAAATTCTAGTTTGGACAATGTCGTCAATATGAAGTCTGACACGAATGTTCAAGAATCTTAACAGTAAGTAAACACAGTCCAATGTTTAGTTATACTAACAAAATTACCCTTTTTATAACAATAAAAACAAGAAAATAATAACTGGCAACATTCAGAATCCGAACTCTTACTGAAAATTATTCGATATATGAACTAATCTGCTTTTTTAAGACTCAATCTAGGATTTGAATTTAGAACCTCAGCTACTACGCAGTAACATAAGCGACAATTACGAGGATACAATAAATAGATACTCATATTTACACGGCGCCGCACGCATTACACGAGTATTCTTCACACCTGTTTCCTGGTCGTATTAAATAACTTAACAGCGTATTTAGATGGTAATACGAATAGATTTGTAACACCTCAGATTTAATGTCTGAATGTAGAGGCGTTTACGTTCAATTCACGAGGACGCCGCTGAAGTGGGGTTAATTGTGACTTATATGGTGACGGTTGGTGGAAATTTATTGCATTGTAGGATGGATGCCGCTGGGGGTCATACATTTTTATACGTAATAAAACTTTTATGGAACTGTTTAATTTAATTCACCATTAAATTGATAAAACACCTTTTGTATAAAATAATTTGCAAATTACGATATAATTTCGATTTCCAAAATCTCAGTACAATAATAATAACTTGTATCTAGATAATGGCTTTATTTTTCGTTCTAGAATTAAAAATGTCAGGATAAAAGTAAGCTTATGAAACAGCAACAAAAATCTCCACATCGGTTAAAAGGTCAGTAAAGTCTTTTGAAGTCAGTGTAACCCGAAGCCGTATGGGACAATTCCTACCTATCTTCAAATTAATCTCGTAACAGTAATCCCTTTCGCCTTCACGCGAATATAATACCGAACATTAAGATGGAAGAAAAAATTAAAAATAAAAAGATCTTGTTTTTGCCACCAAACAAATTTGAAATATGTATACCTAGCGATCGCCCCGGTTTCGCACGAGTGCAATGCTGATACTAAATACACTACCGAACACCTAACGACGTTCACAGTTTTCAGTCCTTAGACAATACAAACCGCTACGTCCTACGACATCACTTTACTAACTAAAATAATCCCTGTTTATCTACTATATTTAGCATGTATTATACACATAAACCTCCTGAATCAATCTATCTATTAAAAAAAAATGCATTAAAAATCGTTGTGTATTTTTAAAGATCTAAGCATACATAATGACAGACAGTGGTGAGCGAGTTTGTTTTATACTATGATAGAAAGTTATTAAAAACCGCCTTGTTTAATACTATTTAGAGATAAAACTTTACAGTACAATGCTTGGTTATATTTGCAACATACAAAATAGCTTAATATTCACGAGGTTGTAATTGAGATGAAAATTCAAAGACAGGACTTTAAGTAACGAGTTAAAACGATGAAGCTATTAAAGAGCGATTACGAACGCACCCGCGGAATGCGAGATGAATAGAGATAGACAAACCCAAGTGATCAGCATGTATGATTTAGCGGCGTGCGTTTTTACAGCGCGCTCTCCACTTCACACTCTGAATGCTTTGAGGGCTGGTGTAAGTTATAAGCTAATGTATCAACGCATAGCAATTGGTAATATGATTATATATTTATTTTATTTTTATTATCGTATTTTTATTAAAGCATATTGTAAATGAAAGTTTGCTTGTCTTGTATGTAATTTAGTGCGGCGACCATGAATCTGGTTATCAGTGGGAGTTTATATCAAAAGCAAGTTGGCCTAAGTCTACCATTTACATTAAGAAAAACAATTTGATTTTGCTTCATTACCTACTTTGTAATAAGGCAATAAGGGTATTATAAGCAATGTTTATAAGACAAGATCTGAGATATAAACCAGGGTAAACATTATTAGCATATGTACAGTCGTTTATATTAATTGTATTGATGATAATAATAATAATCAAATGGTTCAAACTCAATAACAACTAATTCTGTCTGGTAAGAAGGATTAATGTTTGCGTCTGTACAACCCAGACCACAACAATTGCCGTACATAAACAAATAAGTTACTATATTTGTATTCATAAACAGTACGAAGATGTAACGGTAAGCATAAATAACTTGATTAAGAATCAACGCACTGCTTAAACTTTAAGTCATAGATACATAAACTTGGATGACTGTTTTAATGTAAAGGTGCAGTAAGATATGCGAAATGATCATTTTAAAAGCGGCGTTGTAATCAATTACTCATGTCAATACTTTTAGCATATAAAGAAGTTCATATTATCTTATGCGATTTTGACAATAGTGATACGATTATGAACGTGAGAGTAAAACTGTCAGTCTGTCTGTCTGTCGCTCTTTCACGACCAAACCGCTGAACCGAATTTGATGAAATTTAGTATGAAGCAGATTTAAACTCCAAGAAAGGACATAGGCTATTTTTGTGTCTGTCACATGACAAGCAACACGTAAAACGCGAACGATGCCGCGGACTACTAGTATATCGCTTAGTTTTATTGTAGTAATACTGTAGGTGCTGGCGACCTATCGCCACCATTTCATCACTCGGTCTCCCAAGCAACCCGAGCGCCACGGTCTAGTAGTCCGGCCAGCTTCGTGTTACACGCGACCACTTTCTGTTGGGACGGGAGAATTTAGAGCAATGCATACACAGGCTCGCCATATTATATGATTGCATATTTATTTTATACAATTACGGTATTTTTATTAGAAATTGTATTTAAATGTTTGCTTGGCTCGTAATTTACTGCGATGGCCATTAACTTGTTTTTCATTGGTAGTCTATTTCGATTGCAATTGGCCGTAGTCTAAGAAAAATAATTGCATTTGACTCCATTACTTTTTGCCAATAAGAGTTGTTTTAGGATATTTTCGTCAGTGTTATAACTGGCTGTCGTGCTAAATATCGTGTCGTAATACTTAAGACGCAAGTTAATTCAAAGGAGAGCTTTATATTGAGTATCGCCATCTTCATATTTATTATTTTCTTAATTAAAAAAAAAAAAAGAATAACTATTGTATTTACAATAAATCTTTAGATTATTTGTCCTTATTTTCCCTGTCCATACATAGTCACCCTACAGATATACGATGGTCATTGAATTTGTCAATTATAATTATTCATTGGCTTCTCAAATAACAGAAGCATGTCTGTTATTTACGTACGTACGTCAAGAACAGACTACTTATTATAAATTGGTCATCTGAAGTCTCTCTTAGAAAATAATCGTCGACTAATAAATTATTATTGTTGTTTTAATTATGTTTCCCATTTCCCGCTATTATTACGGTTTATTAATACACAACCGTTATTTGAAACTGTAAAATAAATAATGCTTATTTTATTCTCGATACAACGCTAATTTTCAATAATTGTATGCCCGAAAAGGGTATTTTAAGTAATTATTTTGTATAATTGTACCCATATCGCGATAACGGATTAATATGAATCCACCGAGAATAATCGATTCTGGTGTCCGTATATGGTATGATCTAAAACATTCGAGTTATTTGGGTGACATCGAAATAGCTTTAGAATTCTAACTGTTGGGGTCAATTTGAGACCACACAATGATAACGATTAAAAATCGTCGATTATGCGAGAATCGACTGATGATCGACCCACGCGAGCTATCCAAACATGTGTTTTGTTATTCATTCATATTAATCATTTGCATGTTTACATCAATAAAATTAATATTCATCGAAGTAAACTCGATTAATGAAAGTATTTAATTATCTTTCGAACGGAATTCGAATTTTAAATAATAACAAATTAATTTTCAACTAAATTTAATAAAGAAAAAAAGCAGTCTAAAATATTTTATGTAAAGAATATTACATACTTTATGTATGAATACAACACACACTACGTTAAGAATAAAATGTATTATGATTGATAAAACAATGCACGATAATAGAAAATCTGAGTTTCATAAAAACAAGTATCCGTTCGATCACTTTAGAATCGATTTTCTGCCGTCGATCGATACGAATGATTTATTCGATTCACACTCACATCGATTCGTCTTGCTGCCTGTAATTGTTTCAAGGTGTATGTGTGTATCTTATTTACTATAAGTTTTGTGGTTAAGGTTCATTGTTAGAATTTAATGCTTGGAAATGGGTTCTCCCCTCCTTTCAAATGTAACAATACCTTTTTATTTTTATTTGTTATAATATTGTCATCATAATAGGATATATCCAGTATAATTAAATGGCTTAGAATTCGCCAAAAGATATTTTATACAAACAATACATTTATGTATGTCTCCCTTATTACTGTTATCAATAAAAATATGTAACATACGAAAATTAAATTCTAAAAAATCTATTTCCATCATTTCACTGTATTAGTTACGAGAAATTTTTGAATAAAAAATAATGTTACATATATAAGGCAATAACATATCAACTTTTTAAATTAATTATATATATTAACTATTAAGTAATTTAAGTAAATATAATATACAAAGTATATATTGTAGTTAGAACATAACGTCGAAGTAAAAGGGCCAATAATGTATAAGGTCTGATTTAATTCGTTATCTCGATCTCAAAGGTACCCAAGATCGGTCAGGATCGATAAACGATATCGAATTAAACGCACCGAATTTATAGCTGAAGACAGTCATTATCCGCTTACGATCGCTAATTTCGCGGGGACGATCGACCAACGACAGTTTCACAACGATATAGATAGCTGGAATGGAAACTATAACTATCGATGTTCGAAATCGATAAGAAATATTATGATTGTACTAGGATACCACAGCTTTGTGGAGGATTGAAGATATAATTCTTCTAAAGCCTTAATAATTAATTTATTTGCAATAGTTGACCTTTCTTAACTTACAAAAAATGTATATGTCTCTTTAAGAAAGGTCCATCATAACCATTGGTCAGTTCCTTTTGTTATATACTTACGATTAAAAATATATCATTTGAATGACTACCCAAGATAATTGGAAATAGTTTATTTACTGTATTTAAAACATTTATTCAACATATGATATGTTATGAGATGGGACCTTGTCACAAGACAGAGGGCAATTCTACATAACGGTTACAATACTTTCCCAACTATATTCTGATCCAATTTCGAATCCTCATAAAAATAGATTCAGCTTAATCGTGAGGACTAAATCTACATATTTATATTATGATACGATTCAGATCGTTGTGTAAGTTGTAGGCAACGATAACGTTTCAATTCGATAGTCATCAGAATCAGAATTGCGATTCAAAGAAATGCTGCTAGCATTTTGACATCAACATGCATTTCTAATCATGATTTCTTTAATACCTACTTGTAGTTATCATTTGTTTTATTTAAGTCTGTTGTGTAAATTTTTATGAAACTAGCGACCTGCCCAAGTGTTTACTTATGATATCACATTAGAAACTCTAAAATTATCAGTGTTTCTTTACCATACTGTATATACATTATATACAAAAACCTTCCTCTCGAATCACTCTATCTATTAAAAAACCGCATCAAAATCCGTTGCGTAGTTTCAACAATTTAAGCATAGGGACATAGGGAAAGAGAAAGCGACTTTATTTTGTACTTGAGAATGAATTCAAGTCACATCTAGAATTTATGTATCTGCGCACGGAAAACGACGAACAGCGCATCAAAAGCTTTAAATGTCTATACGTATCAATTTTACTGGCTTAAATCCCTTGGCAATTCCCGAGGCGGTCGACAAATGTACTTCACTTTATCTCCCAGCATAAAACTTTAACATCGGTATTAGACAATTTATATTAAACGAAGTTACATTACATTGTGCCCTCACAACGGGATACAGTTTTTTTACTAGAAGTGCTATTCTGTAAGTCATTTCGTATCTCACTTTTGAAATTTCGAAAACTTTGAAATGTATGTATTTCATATTTGATGATAAATAAATAGATGATTGATACGGTTAGTTTCCTAGTAGTTTGAGTTTGCTAGAGAGATTTACTTTTAGAAATGGCGGTTAATTTTTCGATACTGTGATACTGATCTGTTATAATTCATAATGTTATTGATTTCTCTTATTTATAAGATCAAATAAGACATAGATTGTTTTCTTCTTTATCATTGATATTTGAAAGCAAAATAAAGTCGTAGCAAGAACAATATAATTAATTACTGTTTAATCAACATATACAAATTAATATTAATAAATACATTTTTTTTATAAATACAAACTATTATACATACATATATCTCGTATTTCGTCAACATCAGCTTAAAGTGTTGCTAGCTTACCTGAAAATAATAAAACATAAAATTAGACATTTCTAAGCTTAATTCATAAAATTGATTCTCGATATATTGACTTAATGAAGACCAACATAATAATGATCAAAGTTAAATTAACTTATTTTACTATAATCTTAATTGCCATTGGTCGGTAGAAGATGATGACGCGATAGGCGACCAATAAGCATTCAGTATTTTGATTGATTAGATAATCTGACGCAATTCATATTTTAGTATAAATACATTATACAGCTAAATCTCCATGTCACATTCGGAGACTTTATGAAATTAATTTCGACAGTTAAAGATAAAAAATTAATTAACATTAGGAAGGATTTTAAAAATAATTGTGTGATTAAATTTTATCGTCATAAGATACGCTTTATTTTATAACAGGACTTAATGTACTCTGAAAACTGTTCATTTGATCGAATTGAAGATAATATTTGACGGTTTATTTGACCACTAAACTGTGGTGGGTGACTGTGGTCGACAAAATGTAAGAGTAGCAAAATTACCCTTTTCGATTTTAACCGCTTCCGCTAACAACGGTAATGACTATACGGAAACATTTAACAAGTTTATTTAAATTATTGACAGTAAATACTTTTTTGTGCAACGATGATTACGTGGATAAATATGAAAAAAAAATAGAATTTGAAAATCGAACATTTAAACAACAAAGGTTACATATCAACAGTCTTAATTCATAATCTTCTACAAATATAAATAAACACGTCAATAAGGTTCAATATTCGAGTGAAATTTTATGACGAACGATCACAATTTTTCCACATCGTCCGACATGACGTAGCGTCAAAAAGCGTAAGCGTTTTAACTAGAGAAATCATGAAGCGAGTCATAAACAGTAGTGAGTAATAAAGGCGTATTAACATAAACACGCATTTGAACTTTCACAAGCGACACATAAAGGTAACACCACATCTGGGACGAGAGACTGACAACCAGAAGCTTGTCAGGTGTAAAAGAAAAAAAAAACTTGCAAAAGCAACGGCTGTACCGTTAAATTTGCTCTAAGAGCTAGACCGCTTTAACTCATTCACAAAAAGCCTCGGTCGAACGGCGCGCGCGCAGCGAACAAGGTGACCATGAATACGGGATTGATAGAAGTACAATTCTTAAATTTTATCTTTTATTGATTGGACGAATTTGAATTTATATTAATTATTCAAAAAAAAATCATATGTATTTGTAATGTAATGTATATGTTGCAATACTAATAACGTATAAATATATATTTTTTTAATAAAAATAATAATTAATTTAAAGTAAATAATTTCATTTGATCTATCACGGCATAAAAATGCAAACTAATATTTTTCCAAATACAAAATTTAAATGTATAATGTAAGAAACATTAGTAGTCTCTGAATCATCAAAATAATGGTCAGCCTAAACGTATTAACCATTTGCAAATGTACATTCAAAGAATCTAAAGTCACCAAGAACTATTTATATAAGACATTAGTTGAGAAGCGATGTTGTCCGAGCAAATCGATTATTCGTGACAAAAAATCGAGATAATCTCTTAAGTACTCGATTGTCGTGCTACTTAGAGATATTGGCTTTGGAATTATTGACAGATCAGGTTATGAAGTATTTAAGTTGATATCTCGTTCGATTCGAATTGCACTCGTAATTAAATTTAATTGTTTTTTTTTTATTATCCTCCTTAGCGTCTCAACAACGTAACATTGACAAAATAAGACAAGTATCAATGAAATTGCCATAATCCGCATCAACAAATTATTATTTATATTAACAGTATAAATGTGTAAGTAACTCTGTCTGTGTGATGCTCTTTTAGGACCAAAGCGCTGAACCATGTTTGCTTCATGAAGCAAACTTGAACTTGACAACCAACACCCTAAAACGCTACTAGTTATATATAATTTAATCTTTATTCAATTTCAAGAAAAACTAAATAAGAAACGATTTATAGAATTAGTATATACATTGAAATGAAGAGAAAAAGAATATTAATGTTTTTCTATACCAAAGCAATAAATTGAACACATCTACACTGGTAAGATAGAAGTTATACTTATATACGAATAATATAAGTAAATATATTTGTTTGTTTAATAACTGATAAACTACAGAAACGATATTAATAATTCCTTCAGTTAGAAAGCTATTTTAGCAAAAACTAATAAACGTAGACTTTATTTCTGTAGTAATAAGATTCACATTTACAAATTGCTTTCCGCGCGGGCGAAGCCGCAGACAATAGCTAGTGTTGTAATGTAAAAAGTAACATTACTCATTTTAAATGAACTTCGCGAGTGCGTAACGAAATGTTATTAAACGATACCGACTCGTAATAGGTAGTAACTGTTAAAAACTATTATTACATAACAGTATTGAAGACTCGAAACTAATTTAAACTATTATGGAATTTTAAACAGTGATTATTTGTATTGTTATCTCGAAAAACATGCAATTTTTTAATTTATTTGCAAGCGAGGCAACTGAGCCAGAGATTTCTAATGGTATAAAAGAATATTGAGACCATTAAAAATGTACTCCATGGGATTGAATATATTAAATAACTACGAAATCTGTTAAATGACGATTCAAAGGACGTTGTAAAAATTTTACTTGAATAAAGTATATTTTAACTAGTTGTCGATAGCGGATTCGCTCGCGTTTTAGGGCTTTGGTAATCATGTAGTAGGGAAAAAACGTAGCCTATGTTCTTCATTAAAGTTCATGTTTGTTTCACACTAAATTTCATCAAATTCGGTTCATTGGTTTGGCCTTGAAAGAGCGATAGATAGACAGACACTGTTACTCTCACATTTATAATATTAAAATTAATATAGATTTTGATTCTAATTGGCCTTATAACATAGGGTAAATTACCTATATGATATTGATACATGACAGTTTAACTTATGTGCCATTTAAATAGCATTCATAAACATAACAGATAAAGAAAACTTGCATATAACATTCAGAGTTTATCACCATTAAAAAAAAAAAAAACTTTATAATAAGATAAAAATCGTTAAGCATTTTTTTCATTTAATTAACCAGTTTTAACGAGATACAATCAAATCGAAGAAGATTCATTTATTAAATTATCCAGTATCCAGTTTCTATATACCTGACCTACACCAAGTGACACGCCAACGCTTTCGTAGATAAAATATATACCTCAAAAGGAAGTAGGTTTAAGGTCAATATGGAAAATAACTAAGGATCTTCACAACGAAACCGGTTTATAAGTTCAACATCGTATAATACTATCGGTTCTATAAAACGAAACCTGTTATTAAATTTAAAATCAATTATTAAACCTAAATTCATAGTTATATTGGAAGTAGTGTTCTGTAACAGATCGTAAATGTGCCACGACCAGCTAATGGCCTCCACTTAAGGAGCAAGCTCGGTGCTTATAACGTTGTTCAAATGTGATAAAAACATGGGGCGAAGTTAATTTATATTCTACGACGTAATATAAAATTTATTAAGAATACTCTGAGGATATAATCTTTAAAACTTCAACTCAATGAAAAACCAACAGCCTGTATATTTTTTATTATATCTTAAACGGTGGTGTTTTCTTCAATGGGTCCAAACGTCAACGTCCAAAATCAGTTCCTAAATGTCGAATTTGTAAAGTAACAAATATAAATCAAACGGAATTGAAATCATCTTTCTATCTATTTTAGTCGGTTAAAAATTAATATCTATGACGTAAATATTTTAGTCCTAAATCAAACAATTGGGTTTAGTACAATAATAAATAACTTTGTTTTCGTTAGCCTCAACGCAACCAATCAACAAAAATACTTAAGAATATAGACACAAAGGCATATTATTCAATACAAGATCATACAGAAAAGCGTGGAATTAATACTTGTTGACTTCCAGGCAGGATATATTACATGCATATATAATTGTAATTAACTAAACATGGCTGCTTTTTTAAATGTTGAAAAGAGTAACTACTGAATTTCTTGCCTTAGTACAAAAAAAATGTTAAATGACGATTCAAAAGTGCTTGTAAAACTACTTGAATACAGTATATTTCGATATGATTTGATTTGGCAAAGCGCAGTCTACACGTACGGTTTCAAATCGTTATCATCGTCTTGACAACCATAAAAATATGCAGTCCTAACGACATTGAGTTCCGAGTATACAGATAAGAATTCTAGAGAATATTCTAAATACATATATCAAAGAGCGCATATTTAGACAGTAGACACAACAAGAACAAACGGCAACACGGTAGATAGATCACGTATCCAGCGCTACCTGCAAGGCCGTTACCGTTTCAGCTCGATTCATTCAGATGATTTCGCTAAGGCTGTTGTGATACGAAACTATTGTCAAGAAATGTCACAATATTCAATAATTTAATTAAATATTATAAACTTTGAAGTGAGCTGAGTTAAGTGTCCCACTTTTGAGAAATCGGCACAAGTTTAAATTCAATAATGATGATGAAAAAAATCAAAACTCAGTAAGTGTTGTCTGGATTTAAACCGGCTTTTTATGCTATAGGTTTACCGACGAGAATATGTTAAATGGTCACCACAGCCCATAGACATTCGCGATACCAGAAATATTAACCATTCCTTACCGCCACTACACCACCGACCTTGAAAACTAAGAAGGATGCCCCTTATGCCCATAGTTATACTGGCTCACTAGCCCTTCAAACCGTAACACAACAATACTAAGTATGTACTGTTGTTTGGTGGTAGAATATCTGATGAGTGGGTGGTACCTACCCAGATGGGCTAGAACAAGTGGTAGGGACCACATTAATTAAATTCATTTCAGTTGGCCCCAAGTTCATCCTCCAGAGTTTGTAATCGTTGAACCGAGCGCCGTCCGTATCTTAATAAGCTCAAGATCCTTACAAATTTTATATATAGTATTTTTATTTATCAAATTGTTTATCAGAGCCCTTAATAACATCGACGCCCACCTGCGCATGCGCACGTGTGTCGTTTCCGTTGCAAAAATGACAACCTTGGTGTAACAATCGGTTCATGAATGAGATAATTAAGACCATTGTTTCTGTTACGTTTCAGTAACTAGTCTTAAAAATATGTTAAGTACGTTTTGTTATTCCTATATAAGATTTAACAAAATAATTTTAAATACTTTAAGAGTATAGCTAGGCATATTCAAATAAGTTTCAACCAACCACTACGATTTTATTAAGAGTAACCTCGTACTTTATTTTATATATAATCGACAATTAAGTTATATGAAATACTTACATTATTCTAGTAGTGTGTACCTATCGTAAGTGTATTATTTCAATTTAAAATTCCATTATACTATTTAACAAATGTTAAAGAAACATTTTTGAATAGTCGATGTACACGACTTAATTACATTTTAAGCTATCAATTTCAGATGACCCCTCAAGATAGCCTTGTGAATAAAATCGATCACAACAGAATCTTCGTATGCTCAATTGGAGTTTTAAATTCGTTCCGTACTAAGGGACTTCCCCCTAAACGAATACACCTCGTACAAGCAGTCGTTTACCTCAGAACATTTATCGGTTTTTATATAACATTTAGAATTGAGACGAAGTGGCCCAATGATTAGAACGAATGCATCTTAACCGATTGCGGTTTTAAATCCAGGCAAGCAACCCTGAACATTCTTAATTTGTGTTTATAATTCATCTCGTCCTCGGCGATGAAGAAAAACGTCGTGAGAAAACCTGCATGTGTCTAATTTCTTAGAAATTCTGCCACATGCGTATTCCCTAACCCGCATTGGAACAGCGTCGTGGAATTAGTTCCAAAAACTTCTCCTTCTCTCTTTGTTCTCTCTTCCTTTGTTGTTGTATTTAGAATTGATTTTTAATACAAATGATAGTATTGTATTTAAAATCGAATAATTACAGATTCCATATCCAAGTTCAGGTTAGGTTATGTTTAAATGTCTGTATATTTATAAATAGGTACGTTTAAGGTTCCATGAGGCCGACAGCTCCCTTACAAGAAGCGCAAGGTAACCCGAGTGTGACGCGGAAGCCGGCTTTTGTCGAGGATATCATGTCACTTATGAATGTCAATGAAGGTTTTCGTTCCGTTCATTTGTTTTTTTTTTTTTTTTAAATAGTCTATGATACGAAATATACCGTTTAGTCTTCGACAAATTTATCGTTCCGTGTGTTTTTAATATTGTTTAAATTTAATTTTGTTCATTTCCTTTGGTGGACAATTAAATTACTTTGAATGTGTAAAATATTTAATAGATTTAAAAAAATATATGTAAGTTGTATTGTGGTCTACCATATTATAATTCCGTTTAAAAATATAGTTTAGATATATAATACATAAAAATCGGCGCAGCAATTACTAAGTTTTGACAATTGTGAGTTGCCAGTTTTAAAAGTGTTTTTATTATTTGATCTTCATAAAAGTCACTCCACAATGACAGACGAATACTTCAATTACCTATGTGATAAAATAACTAAAATTAAATTTCCTTCTTCATCATTTAATGTGAAAAGGGCTTAACAATCGTAAATTCTCCACCGTAGTTTTAAATCATGGTTTTAATGTTATCCGGTCTTAAATACTTTTAACCTTTCCCCGTACGAATATTGTCAGACGTAATTATAATTTTATGATTAATAGCCACAGGTATTAATTTTAATTTTTTTTTTAATTTCAATCGTATTTTAAAAGACTACGGCATTGAATCGTAAGTGACAATATTAAAAGTATTTATAACACATGTGTTATTTATTCAATAAATGTAATATTCAACTTAGAATATTTATATATACAATAATTATATCGTAGAAATATCAAAAAAATCATGTGAATGATTTTCCGTGATAGAGAGACTAAAATGTTAAATTAGGGTTTCCAGGAATAAATCTAAATATTTAACTGTCGTACATGAGGTTATAACTATACAAGAAAGAGAAAGAAGTTCAAGTTTAAACAACGAAAAAAATAATTTTTATCATAAAGTTCTAAAAAGAGGTCGGCTAACAGTTTGTCTCATTTTAACAATACTTATACCAGATTTTTTTAAATTGGACGGGTTATAAAATAGTATAAAGTTATAAATATAATATTATTATAGAAACAAAGGCAAAAAAATAGAAAATTTTACTATACCAAAACTAGTATAGCAAAACAGGAAAGGTTGGTAACTGCTATTAGAGAAAGAGATTTAAGGAGATGCTATCGAAGAGTTAAATACGTCTTTTAACGTTGTAAGATGCGATCTAAGACCTTGTTGTCACTTGTCCACACTGCGCCTACAATGTGAACATCGACAAATGTTTATAGTGACACATCTGAACCCGACACAGCCTTCGCTATCAGGAATGTTAGCGTCGACTAATTCTAGACAAGATTAACGCATCAACAAAACTAGTGCCGGAAACGACTAGCAAAATAATTCCCAGCCGATTAATTAGGACCGGTGAAATATTTTATTAAAATTCGATATTTGAAATTGATGAGGTCTAGTGTTGTGACCGTAATCCTTATTAAAAATAAGAATAAACTATCGATAGAACACAAATAACCATAACGAATTCCTTAACGGTATTGTCGCTTTTTTTTCAACAAACAGCTCTATCGAAAACCTGTCGCGGTTGTAAAAAATCGACCTACATATCGCAGTCACAAATAAAAGGAATTTACGTCGATAACCATAAAATGGTATTAACCGTTTCGTGATACAGTGTGTCACAAAACCGAAAGGGCGAATTGAAGATCGATTCAAGGAGATAATTTTGCAATTAAGCTATTTAATCTTCTAATCGCCTATAAACTAAACGTATAGCGGAATATTTCTCATTAATGACTTCACTAAGCACAATTATCGTCTTCATCACAAGTGAGGGAACTATTTATTAGAAATTTATCATCATTTCACTACTCGAACGCTTCATCCGATATCTAAGATTGTTATTATCATACTTATTAAAGCGTTTACACTTGGAATTTACTGTAGGTTATAAAAATTCCTACAGTTTACCGTTAAATTCAACAGCATCGCATATAATTTTGAATGTTGCCACATTAATAAAGTTTGACGAATCGACGATGACATAACACTAAATTAATTGACAGTTACACAAAAAGGCGAATTCTTTGTACAGCTTTGTTATTCTAAATATGAAGGGCATTGAATAGAAAAAAGTATCTCATATTATTTATCACTATACGAGTATTATAATAGAAATGCGAAAGTTTGGACTGATGTATTTATGTTTGTTACTGAAACAAATTAACGGTTTTTAATGAAATTTGCCATTTAGAGATAAAGATAAAGGCACTTTTTATCTCTAACAGCATCCCCCTTGCCCTCTCATGTGTATGAAGCCGTGAGCGGAAATTTGTTTATTCTTTATTTTATTATTATTATTAGTATTACTGTAAAACAAAAAGGACGATTGTTTGTAAAAATATAATTAATATGATATGTACTGTCGTATATTGAAGTGAAGGTGTAGTATTTGTTGATTCAGGACACAATGACTGTAATGAATGAAGTAAGCTTTATGTAACTATTTAGCACTTTTAAGCAATATATACACAGAATGAGATTTTATTACTGTAATTTTTCGTGAATATCATCACATTGAGCGACTATACTAAGGACGTTTTTATTTTGTTATAAAAAATATAATATTGTACAATCAGAGTAAGAAAACCTTCGTCAGTTTTCAAATTCATTCCTTGATCAAGTCCTAAACTCTTAGTACCTTTTGAATCTGAACATCAAATCATTGCGACGCAATATGTCATTCTCGATCGGTGAAGCAGATTTATCGTTCATACTGAGCACACGAAACTGTTACTATTCATTGACAGATACTACTTTTTTGTAATATTTTGTTTAGCTGTAATTTATACATCTGACTTGACTTTGAAATTGGAATTCATATGAGAATTTAATTTTTAATTAAAGATGTGACGGAATTAAAATACATAGCGAATAACCAATTTACGGTAGGTTGGGGTTAATAAATAAAAACTAAATAACATTTGCGAATCTGACCTTAAAACAATCATATTAAAATAACCAAAATGAATTTTTAAACCGTAATTATGTTATGCATAATTTATATTATGAATATTAATTGCCATATCACGATTATTTTTACGGCTACCGTATATTCCATTAAAAAAAATCAGGACCTCATTTGTGGTGGATGTGTTATTTTTCAATCTCAAACAACCGTTAAACGTTTATAATGTATTTTTAATATGGCAACACTATTTCTCTTCATTATAGAGCGATCTAAAAAACCCCTGATTGATGGTGAATTATTATTAGCCTCGTTTATATAATTTTATTATCTGAAAATGAGGATGTCCATATAATCTATCATTGTATCCATATTGATCACTTAAAATGGACAGAAGCGGACTATTTTAAAAAGGCAATTAAAACTCACCGTTAAAATCGATTTAGAAAACATTTCTAATGACACGTGATATATTGAAACATCCCTAATGATTTGAATTTACATTTATGTCAAACGGTTTAATTTTTATGAAGGTCATAAAAAAATAATCACCTGAGGAGAAGACTATGGATTAGGTATCATGAAAAAAATACAATAACGAACATTTGACATATCATGAGAAATAATTTAATCCAGTATATGATGGCTCGTGAAAATAAATATGTTATCATAAGAAAATTAAATAGTAAAATAATAACAGCAAATCATATAACTTATATTAATATTAGAAATGCGAAAGTAATCTCACTTTAGTACTTTCAGAGCCGAACAGCCGATTTCATTAAATTTGGTATGAAGCACGCTTGAAGTGCACGTATATGGGATTACTATTATCCTAACAAATGACGAGCGACCTCTAAAACAAGCGAAGCCGTGGATAACCAGTAACCAATACAATTTTAAGATTATCATTTTGCACTTTAATTTTATTACTATCATACCAACGTCAAAAAATCGAGTGATGTAACAAGTTATGCGTGTTCAAAACAAACCAGTTGTTATTATTAAAAAATTCTATCATCGTCCGAGCAAGTGTTGCATTAAACAAATGCAGTGTTCCCAACGATGTCCGAATCGAGAACAATACAATTACAATCGAATTAACCGCTCGCTATCTGATGAAGGCGATGGCCCGGTTCAATGGTGCTTTCTCGATAACCGACAGTCGATTATCGTTTGCCGGAATCGATTATACTATCGATACCGTTTACAAATATTTCGACATATAGATAGTGATCTGGTTGGGCTCGAACGGGTTTATATTAATACTGAGGTATTTGCCTAGTGTACGAGGCATTTTGATATGTTCCTTTCGATTTAATTATGATATTAATTACATAATATAGTCGCCAGTTGCGACAGGAAATTCTAAAATAGATAGAAGTTTATCTCTTATTTTATGTATTACTAGTCTGTTCTGTTAATTAGTGGTATTTGCTTTTGATATACTTGTAGTGTAT
The DNA here is from genome assembly GCF_905220365.1 of Vanessa cardui. Lineage (NCBI taxonomy): Eukaryota > Metazoa > Arthropoda > Insecta > Lepidoptera > Nymphalidae > Vanessa > Vanessa cardui. Next base: position 12,992,755 of record NC_061133.1, on the reverse strand, counting down.
TAATAAACTGAAAATCGAAATGCCTACTAAACATGATGACGCTGCTAGTGTGCCAGGATGACGATGTATTTGCTACGTCATATTTATTTGTCTCTTCGAATGTGTATCCTCAAATATTAAAATTAATTAAAATACGTTGATACACGATTTATACAACGCGGAAGCCGACTGAGAAAGGTTTATCACATTTTAAAGTGCTGTTCTCTATGTAATGGCCACATTCACCGACCATCAAATAGCTTCACCTTTCTGTATTAATTTATAAAACTATATGAGAATCATATATATATTTAAGAAAAAGAACTTTATTTTATAACCAGCGATGAGGTCTAAGATGTTATATCCCTATAATCTCACGAGTAATAAAACCCGAGTACTTAATAAAAATGTTATTTGTAAATGCTGGCTTTAATACAGTTCAGTAACATCGTTTCTTCTTGAGTTTATTTGATAAGGTCTTCTATACAAACTTTGAATACGTGTATGAATACTAAAGTGTATACATGTCTTAAACATATGCTTATATATCAACATCGGATAATTAGTTATATTCAAAGGGTAAGTTTTAAAAATACTAATTACTAGCTTGTAAAATTCCCACTATTGGGCCAAACCCTCATCTCCTCTAGAGAAGGTAAAGAAGACATTTCATCATGCTTAAAAGAAAATAACTGGATGATTGGAGTGGGCACGATATGAGAATATGAAAATGTATAATTGAAATCAGATTTGATTAACTCTAAACGATAGGACATATTTACGTTTTAATAAAAGAATTCTAGAGCAATTTATCTTTAACTAATTTACCCTTTAAGGGTTAAGGCAGGATATATTCGAGGCTGACAATTATGCAAAGAAGTCAAAATCGAATTTGGTATATTCAAATCTCTGAGAAATAACAATGAACTACTAAGACATAACTCTATAGTATACTAATTAATATAGTTTTTCCGGTAGTGTTAATTCGTTTCTGTCATTTCTCTCGATTCTAAATAAATGAGATGTTAACGAAACTAAAACACTTTTTGTGTCACCATTAATAAATTAAATGCCATCAGACTATAAAAGACTCGACAATTTATAGCCAACCTATTTTTATGTTATTTCAGATGCATTAACGACATTTATTTTACATCTGACGAAATTTCATTAAATGACTATAAAATTATAATAGAGTCTTGAGTAACTTTGGTTTAATTTTAGGAGGGAAAGAGATATCAGCTATTGCTGTCTCGAGTGCTTATGAGTGATAAAGCATTAATTAATCTTAGGTACTATTAGGTACTTATTATGGTATTTATTCCGCACCTCCAAAAGACTATTGTGCGTACGTCTATTTCTTTCTCACTGTGCTCTACGGCCGTGTCGGATTTCGAATAGTGAGCTTATATTTATTAATAATATTTAAATTTATTTTTGTTAGTCGCATTATTTACAACTTTATACATACAACATAAATATCATTTATTATAAGCATGATAAATACCAACACATAACAAGTGAGTGTGATTCCAGAATAAGAAATGAAGTATTAAATTCAATTTATTTATGAATCATCGATAAATCATTGAATTTAAAAACAAAAACCCTTTCTACATTGTAAATTAACTCGGTTGTAATTTGTAATAAAATTCCCTCGGATGAAACTTGTTTAATTGTTTCATCCGAGATTCGTTTCGGAATTCGAACCAGTTCGATTAACTGGAGATTCTTTAAAAAAAACAAGAAATGTTTTTATTATTGCCTTGATTACTCATAATAAATTTTAAACCGACCTTCGCTTTTAATTACTTAGATATACCGACTCCTTTGTTTATAATTAATTAATATATATGAACTCTGTATTAAATTTTCGAAATAATTAAAATTAATGAGTCATTCCAAAAATGTTTCATATTATTACAAATATAACTTTTTACATTGTTTTTTAAATATAAATGTTTGTAAATATGTGATGAGTTTTTATTGAAAATATTTTAATAATTTCGTAAACAACATTCAAAGTCATTAAACTTTAAATTTCATATATTTGAATTGATTTTAATAATTAATTTTACGACTGGATAAACTAACCCATACAGGAACTTTTTTTATCGTTACGAACATGAATCTACCACAAAAAATATTATTTACTGATTTCTATCACGTTAAGCCTATTTGGATAATTTCTTTGCCATAAAAGAAAGTGTATTATTAAAAAAAAATCAATAGTATGGATTGCAAACAGTAAATCACTGTCTTTGACTGATGGAGATATCATTCGTGATTGGTCACTTCGAGAAAATCTGTCAGCATAAGTCTAAAAAGACCATGTGTCTGACATCAAAACGATATCCGCGTCACGTGGGACCTCATACATCAGCGATGTCCTTATTATTCACCATACAGAGCTGACAGGGCCATTTGTAATGGGCCTTTCATTGGCAATTACGATGTCCGATTAATGGGGACAGACTATTTTGTATCTATGGCTAAACCTCAAAATGTCTGAGATCTGATATGGTCATTTCTTCATTCTTGGAAGCGTTCTGATATCAAGTAATACTTACGTCTTAAAACTTTAAATGTTGAAATAAATATAGGTGTATTTTATTTTTATTGTTTATTTGTTAAATAAGAATAAAATTGAGATTCTTTATTTAAAAATAATGACACAAATCTTAGATTTTATTTAACATTAAAATGTAAGTAGCAATTCAATTTTTGAACTATAAACATACATATGCATATAATACCTTATTGCCAAATACTCCTAACAAAGGGTTAGGGCTTTGTAAAATCGGTTCAGTGCAGTCGATCGATTTATACAACAAAGCGTAACAACACACAGACCAATAGTTACTTTTGTAACTCTAAAACATTTTATAACTCTAACAGTCGTAATTGACTAAAACGCACAACGATTGCTAGAAAGCCATAAGGAAAAGGCAGTCATTTTAATTTCTATTTAGTTTTATACAAAGCGCCCATTTCCACGTAAAGTGGCAAACAACATGTGCAAAAGTTTTGCTCAATTTGTTTTAGCGCTCGTCTGTTTGTTTACGTGATTACCTGTCTATTTGTCTCTCTGCTCGTTTGCTTGTGGTTTAAGTTGCGAGAGAAATAAAATCCGAATAAGTAAGCTGAGAGAATACGAGATTTCTCGATATTCGAAATTTAAAAATAAAATCGAACGCATTCAATTTGGTTAAGTAAAATTGGTATTGGCTGCAAATACTATTATTTTAAAACGGTTTCAAAAATATATATTGACATGTTATAATAGTGTTACTATTTAAATTATAAGATACTATAAAGAAAACGGCATTAATATTTAAATGTTATCATTCCTTCAGTTTTTTTCTTTCATCTATATCTAGTGGCGAATGTATACACTTTTACAGTCTAAGTGTTAACTTGCGCCATAGTCATATCTTCTGTATTCAGATACTGTGGACAAGGATTGGTTTGTTGAGTGTAGTATTTTGTATATTGTGGGATGTTAACAGAGATATTGTTTGTTCAGAACGTTTGTACAGAATATAAATTTTACAAAGGTGGCGCGACGCTTGTAAGTTTTACGCGTCGGCCATTACGCAAAGTAAATTATTTAAACCTATGTTCCTCGTATTATTCCTTCTATACATATTTATATTTCTTGTTTTTGAATTGCAGATATATGAGAAGAGAGAACACGTTTTCCCCAACGGTTGTCGGTTCTACGACAAATATGACCAGCCCACTGCCACTTCAGCTTACTAATCCGGTGGGCTATGTCGATGACTTTGGTTCTTTGACGGATAACCTCATTTTAACCGTTGGGGAAAACGTGTTCTAGAGTGGAGACCGCGTCTCGGCAAACGTAGTGTAGGACGTCCTCAGGCACGGTGGAGTGACGATATACGCAAGGCGGCAGGCAGGAGCTGGATGCGAGTAGCCGGAGAAAGACCACAGTGGCGTGCACTGGGAGAGGCCTATGTCCAACAGTGGACAAAAATAGGCTGTTGATGATGATGATGATGATGATGAGAAGAGAGATGATGATTGATTATTCATAATCAATATCATTGTAATTTTTTAAATGTATTATGTTAAAAGTAACACCTAAAGAAAATAATGATCAGAATGACATAATATTAGAATGAATAATCAAAATATTTCAATTACAATTAAAAAGTATATCGGCAACTGTTTTTTGTATTTTTTTTTTTTTTTGTAAAGACTGCCAGTACTCACCAAAAGACACAGAACACCAAAACACATATTCGTTGCTCTATATACACACACAAATATGAGTATGTGGAAGTTGCGTAGGTACGTTCTCTATTTACACGCACGCACGCATTTCACCCTCGATGTTATGATGTCGGTGAAATTTGCAACATAAACACGTGTTTATTTTTCAAATAAACCTGCTCTATAAAGCTCTGCTTCGCGAATTATGTTTATTTATTATGAGCGGAAATACATACTCGCATACAATTCCAGAAGGACTCTATGTTAACATTTGTATCTTAATATGTTGCAATCCAGTTAGTTTGTTACTATAGATATAGTTTTATGATTAGTGATTGCTACAATATATCAATTGATAAGGCTTTACACTCATAAATCATGACGTAAATTCATGAATCAAATCAGAATGAATCAACGCGAATAATATATAAAAAAACCTTAACAATTTTAGTTAAATCTGCTGAGCTGAAGATTTGGTAATATACAGCATTCTTGTTACTACATATAAAAAAATATAACAGTATTCACTTATCATACAACATTTGGTAGTAAAAAAAGTCAATATAAATTTTCTATTTGTAAACATTACGCAATATTACCGGGGAAGTTTTGTATAATACTTTTATTATATACGTCATTGAGGAAATTGACTAAGTTTACAAGTACAAATGTCTTGGTCACGTGCGTTTTCATATTAGGTATACAATCAAGCCAATCCTCCCTTATTATAATCTAGCAGAGTGGACAGGTTGGTAAAGTAAGATGTAGAAACAAACAATGTATTCATAACGTATGTACACATAACACGAAGAGCGTTAGTCAATGGGAATGGTACCTTTGAAAAATGATGTTTAGTAACTTAACTTAAAATCCCATTTCCCGAAAGTACAATTTTGGCGCTTAAGACGTTTCTCCTGTCTACATAAGATAAATATATCGCATCAAGCATATCAGCTGGAGAAAGTAACCACTTGTTTACAACAACATTATTATTGCTGAATTCACTTTGCGCTGATCTAACACGTCTCTCTCGGTCAAGTGCGCGGGCGGAGTCTAATGTGCTTTTCTCTTACACCTGCGCATGCGCAATTGCAGTTATCTTGCTAGCTTATTAAGGTATTACTGCAATATAGTAATAGGTGAAAGCCGCAGTGACTCCTGTAGTGCAATATTGATTAAATAGGAGCAATTTATTCAAAAATGTGACCTGATGCATCTGTCAAGGTATACACGGGCGCATTATGGTACTTTCCTCTCACACCTGCGGATTGTTACCACGCAGGTGATCAATACTATAAATAACTATGGTATTCCTACTTTTTGTGAAACAGTTAATTAAATAGTTAACAAAGGCACTTTAAAGGAAAAGTCAATAAAATTGACTTAAACGTCTTATTAGCGTTCAGACCGTACTTTAAACACATGGTAATTCTGACTAGGGAATGTGAATACTAGGATAACAAATTTTATGCATATTATATCAGGAACAATAAATTCAGGCATATCACGTCAATAGTCTAAATTAAAAGCGGGTAAAATTACGAAGGACAGTTACTTATACGTTAGTTTTATATACAGACACCACCTTCGAAACGCGCTGCTTATTCTGATATGAATTTTATGTGTTTTAATGGGAAGTTTTTTCAGTTAGATCGCAAGGTAAATGTGTAACATATACTTAGGTATACATAAGGGAAATACCCTTGACAAGACTCTTGACTACTTGATAATGATCTTCGAAATTGATCGTTCGTTCGATTCAATAGAATTTTAACAAAGTTACTCTTTCGCTTACAAAGAAACTTTTTTTATAAATTTGAACTTCAAGTGAGGTATTACGCGCGTTATCGATACAAAGTCAGGACAAACAACAAGTTCATAATAAACTATCAAACAATGTCAACTATCGCGTGTTTACGAATACCGGTATGTGTACGAGGGACACTGATACCGGTGTAGATACGCACTATCTTGATGGTTAGAAATGAAGCGAAGTAAATTACAGGCATGTCCTACACCGATACGGTCTAGGAAAATTGGCGATTATGCAAATGACAAGTGATCGGCTTTGCTTTACAGCTACGAACGAATTACGCATTCAAGGGGGGCCTTTTTATTAAGATGAAGTGCCATAAACAGACGATAGTCCTCGGTGTCTGAAACATGGATGAAATGCTTTACAAAATATTGAGTACTAGTTGTGGCGTTGTGTTTCATGGGTTTGGTCATGTGTTAGGCAAAAAAGTAGCCTAGGGCCCTTCTTTGAAGTTCAAATTTGCTTAATACCGAATTTCACCAAATTCGGTTCATTGGTTTAGTAGTGAAAAGGCGACTGACCGACAGAGTTAATTTCATATTTATAATATTAGTATAGTTAAAATCAAACTTAGAAATGAAATAAATCAATGGAATCTTTAAAGAATTGTTACACGATAAGTTCTGAATACAAGTTGAGGTTCCAAGAGGCCATTTTTTGTCAGCCATGCCAAACTTCACAGAAAAACATAAAGTAACGGACTCGAATCGGCTATTGTAAATATTCCACTAACTCTATGATAACCTGTTGGATTTCCTAATGAAAATCAAATGTTTGTTTTCTAATTCAAGCGATTAAATTAAACAATCTGTAATTAAAATCTTATGCGATAGAAAGATATAAAATCAACATTTCTAGAAGGTTCTATCGTATAAATATTTTATCGCATGAAATCATCGCATTCGAAACATCGAATACACTAATCGATAAACGGAACATCACTAATTATCCGCATAACGGTTGTATCTACACCTACTCGGTTAGATAACGTATCTAATGCGTTGGGACAATCTTAATGCTTACAAACAAAGATTTATCGCGTATGTGAGTTCATGTTTAAATTGAGCTTATTAAAAAAAGCTTTGGCTAATCGTTGTTTATTTAATTGATTAAAGGAATATTTTAATGCTTTACAAAAAAAATCACAGTGATTAATCCCTATAGAGTCACAGACAACAGCGTCGATCGATCTATCACAATGAGAATACACGCTAAAGCATTTTTCATCGCCTCAAGTTTTTTTTTTAATATACTTGTAATCCAATATACAGGATGTTATAAAAATGTATCCAATCTTTATAGAGTAGTGCTTCGGTAACCTGTTATACTTTATACAATATACATAACCAAATAACCGTCCTGGGTTCAACGGGTACAATAAGGATCTGTATGAAACTTTTAGTTTGGAGAAAATTAAAAATAAAATATATTGTTTTCTTTATCGCCTAAAATATGCACATAGAAACTTTCATCCTAAATCATTTTTTTATTGATGAAAACCGCACAGATTTCCGTTACGTAGTTCAAAAGATCTTAGCGTACAGATACTATGTAAAGATATACAAATATTAACAAACATGAGATAAGACTGTTTCTTATAATGCCAGCGTCTTGACCGATCACTGACCATCATATGTTTTATTTGCTCGTCTGTTTTCTTGCTAGCAGCGCAATGTGGAACGGTAACGGTCTGATACTACAACTGCTTCCAGTTAGCGTAACATTGTGTACATAAAAAAAACACAATCAAAATCGATCCAATAGTTCAGACTAACGACTTGACTTTATATAATACTAGTAACCTTACATAAACGTAAATAAATAATTTATTAAGACGGTTACATCTATCATCCATATGTGGCTTTAAGCAAAGAGCAAATACCTCGTAAAAAGGTGAAACTACAAATGAAGAAATTTCTAGAAATGGACGATAGACATTCTCACATTTTCATTTAATTGTTTTTCAAATAAGGAAATAGATAAATACCATTGATTGTTATTCGATACATTCGAACTGCGGAGTTTCTAACGCATGTCGGTATCATACAAATACGTTTTAGTCCATTGAACGTTTATAACGTCTGACTGTTTTGGAAGTTCACCCGTCATCATCAATGTACTACAATCGTTAGTAATTGATTGTTCTTAAACCTTTCAACATGTCTTGGTAGGATGTAAAAAGTTATTTCGCTATATAAAGCGGAGCCGGACGCCAACGCCTATATAAGTCGAGATGCGCAGGCGCATCTAACGGCGTTGCGTGACCTTCTATTAATTACCGTTTGCTCCTGTACCCAGCCCATGGAATTTCTTCCTTTGCTTGACTGGTTTCACTCTTCCCTTCCATAAATAATTACATACTTTTGATGTTTATCTTGTAGTAACAAAACATATCCTAATTATTTAAAAAATACTGTATACGTACTGTATACGATCGTATAAGATATACGATCTTTAGATTCTATCGAATAATATTTAATAAAAAAGGTAAATTTCTTTCGAATCTTAAAGGTAAATATCACCGCTTTCTCTAAGTTAATTTTTGAAGAAATCAATAAACAAAAGTGAATTTCCTAACACTTCACATTTCTGTAAGTTTTATCTAACACAATCAAGAAGCGGTACTGAGCTTTAAATTAATCACTAAACATTACAATTTACACATATTTCCAATCAATAAACAAGGAATACGTTACAAATAAAAAAACCTCCACATTCCCGTTTCGACGCACTTGACCGCGAACGGATCCGTAATGCGCAAGCGCAACTCAGCCGTTGCGTAATAAATCACACGTTGCAAAACAAGTGGGGCATCGCGAACAACCCCCCTCCCCTCTACATTAGTACCGTTAATTTGCCTACTCATTAGGAAACCTTATTGGCACGCGTACGTCAGATGTTTTAAAATATATTTTTTTAAAAACCAGCTTTGGAGCAGTTTTTGTGCGATGCAGCTTTCAATACGGTACTATAAATGAGAATAATTGATCGTTAAATAAACATTGTTCAAATAATTGATGGAAATAATGTATATTACATATAAGTCCATTACAATTGGTAATTTTAAAGAAATATTTTTAAACTTTTATTTACATACGTCTGTTTATAAAGTAAATATGTAGTTGAATATTTAAGACGATATGAAGAATTTTCAATAGTTTGTTGTAATAAAATGGTTTTCGTTATTGGCTGCCCACGACTTCGTACGCGATTGAATATAACAAAAAATATATATTGTACAGTGACAGCCCCGTCGTCGATAAGGTGCAACTAACAGACAAACGGACAAAAATTGATTTTTTTTTTGTATACGTACCGTGTACATATATACATTTAGTAAAAAACGGTTAGTTTAATATTACAAACACACACTCTTATTTTTTAATATGTATAAATACCTACGATTCCAACAATAATACGAATAAACGAGCATTTATAATTTTTTTACAATCTATTTCTGACCGTTAAAAATATATGTTTATACATTATTTCTTCAATATCATCATTACATAGTAAAAACAAAATCTCTTACCGCTGTCTGTCCTTATGTATGCTTAGATATTTAAAATCGCGTAACGGATTTTGATACGTTTTTTTAGATAGAGTGAATCGAGAGGAAGGTTTTAGTATATAATAATACATGAACAATATGGTAAAGAAACAAGAAAAATTCTGTAGTACATTTAGTATCAGTATTGCACCCGTGCGAAGCCTGGTCTTTCGCGAGTGTATGAATAATCTATTAGTATTTAGTTAATAGTTTGATTGACAAAGCTTCATATGTCTGTCGTAACTAGACAAATACCGTAGGCTTTATTTTAGGAGCAGATTAAATTATAATGATATTGTAGGAGTAAATTTGGAAATGATTTAAATTTTATTTTTATTATTATAAGCTCGTATCCACCCACAATTTCGTTCGCATTCGAGAGGCGGGGTCAGCTGTTAACTGATTGCAAAATTTCATAATGACCGGACGAGTATTTGAGAATTGAAAGCGTAACAAATAAACAAACTCACTTTCGCATTTATAATATTAGTTATGATTATTTGTCACGACGGTGACGTACTAACGATTTCTGCTTCCATAATGGATTATGGAAGCAGAAATCGTTGGAAGCAGTGGCGTAGCTAAGGGAGGAAGGGCCCCGGTGCATAGAAAAAGAATTGGGCCCTCACCCCCTCTTTAACTAATAATTACCCTTTAAAATTATAGATACCAAATAAGAAATCTTGTGCGCTGGGTCATGATTTTCTAGCTTCAGAAGCTCAAGGTTTAATTTAGAGGGCCCCTGAACTCCGGGACTCTGGTGCACTGCACCACCTGGCCATACCATAGCTACGCCATTGAATCGAAGCCTTCTTCGTTTCATAACGGCGTTTATCTTAGACAAGACAATACGCTACAGTAACAATAAACGAATCAAATTAATAACAATATGTATTCCATTAGAATCGGTTCATTTTCTTGCAGTGTATATTACCTACTAAATAAAATACTGATTAGATACAGACTTGTATAGACTGACGTATCACAGATATTACTCAAAGTCTGGTCTAGACCGCAAGTGCAGACAGCGTCCGGTACTAAAAAATCAAGAATGTGATATGTCCATTATTACAATCCGCAACGCATACGATATGGAAAAGAAAAGTGTTATTAATTATAACTTTTTTTTTAATAGATCTTGGAATAGACAATATCGTAATCTATTTTTGAAATTTCAAACGATGCCGCGTTCGATTATTTGTAAATAATTGTTCATCAAGTGCATTCATGCAATGGAAAATGAATAATATGATATGTAGTAACAAACGAACAGGTTTGAAAATAAGGATTAAGACATTTGCATATACCTATTATAATGTGTGTACCGCAACTTTAATTTAGCACTTTTTAGTTAGGCAAGACTGATTTATGTTGATTGCAGTTTAAATTTATGCAACTTGATTATTGAGTAGTTGATTACTATTTTACTAATAGGCTATTTTTTATTTGTATAGTTTTAGGGTTAAATTTGTAAGCAATGTTTCCACGCTACGTTTAAATAAATAATTTCCGTCTCAAGTAACTTTTTTATATGTATCGTGTTAAAATACTCTTAAACGGTCCGTGACAATTATCATAGCTGGTGCAATGGACACAAGCTATCTTTGAACACGTCACATAAGTTGAGATCACTGGAAATGTGGTTACGGAAAAATTATGAAACATCGCGTACTTAATAGTACCATATGGTATGGCGAACTTGATGTGGTTCCGCGAAACGACTAGACTCGCTCGTACCTAGAATGACCGTAGGAACATACCGTAAACCATTTGAATTTAAAGAGACTTGGACAGACGAGATGCTTATGAAATATCTACTGTCATTTCATTTGTATACTTCGTAATTTTATTCATTTATACCATATTAAAATATCATAAGTGCTATAGAGACATGCATCCATTTAGTAAAGAAAGGATGTAAAAGAATATCATGTTTAAATTAAATTGTACCCGAAACTTAATTTCAAAGAGATCATAATCGTATGCAAAAAAAATCAACTCATTCATCGAATTTTCAAAATCGAATCAGTAGTCAATGTTAAATAAATCTAACAATAGCTTAGCTATGCAAATTAAATTAAATATTATGATGTGTATTTAAAATTCTGTATAACATTTCCAATTCAATAGAAATGTTGATTACGAAGTGGTATATTACATGTATGTTTTCATTGTACATATTTAACCCTCGAACCTTCGTTGCATTAACAAGATTAAAACTACCCACACAGACACAATTTAATTTGCACACCGATAAACTGTTACAGTCTGCCAAGTTTCAGTATCGATCGCGACTAAAGTACTACTACTTGTAATGTACATTCAGACGTAGACGGTCAACGCCCTTTTGAACCTTAATGACATACAAATAAGGTTTTAAATGCAATAACGTTTTTCACCAGCAGTACCTAGAACAGTAATAAAGCGTTAAGAGAATCCGTCTGATTTCACTGTCTAGTCTGAATAAATCTCGTTTAATCGTCTGGAACTCCAATACGTACAATTTGTAATAAAATGTCCTGTGTGCTTTATGTCGTCTGGACGGATGTTCATTGTATTTTGATACTTATATCGATAGCTACAATGAATACAATTACTTGCAGTACACGATTACATTTATTTTCTTTTAGTGCTGGATGTACTTACTTTAAGCTATTAATATTATACTGTTAATATGTAGTGTAAAAAGTTTTGTTATAATTTGTAATTTTATTGTTACATAAATGGGTATTAATACCAAATGATTATGCATTTATTTTTAAATTAATTATCGATGTCAAGGTGAAATAGCACAACAATGTAAATGCATATCATTTTAACGAAAATACATACGAATATCATACGATAAAATTTGATGCAATGCGAGATTATTAAAACATAATCTAAACGAAGTAGTTCCTGTTTAATGAGTGAGTAACAAAAGAATAACATTATATTTATTTTAAAATTTTATCAAAAACCATCGCAACATATTTTTACATCAATTATAATACTGAAACCGAAATATACATTTGGCTTTGTTTTTAATACTCTATCAAGTTTGTTGAATATAGTCTGACCGTAAAAATATAAATATTGTAACGTGTTGCCATCGTTGTATATATAACTAATTTTTATTGTAAATATAGGAGAACTTTTTTCGAAAATCTATTCTTCGCTGTAGCCTTTCAACTATACGGAACGATAAAACATTCAATCTAAGGAATACGCTTACGATGTACATTAAAACCTTCATAGTCATGTAAACAATATAAATTTAAACGATACAATGAAAAAAAATGTCATGGGATTCTAAAATCAAATTCCACAGAACCCGAAAAATTTTTTAGTTTCAAATAAGGAATTTAATACCTCCGTCAGTATTCAAATTCTTTCTTTTGTCAAGTCTTAAGCTCTTAGTACCTTTTGAATACATAACAAATTAGAATTTAATAATACAACTTTTAGTGAAACCTCTCGATTACGAGAACATCGATTCCAAAATCGATCGGCGCGAATTCCACAAATTATCCACGACATTAATCGATGAGTCAACCTATGGCCTTTGGCATTTCGGCCAGCGCTTTGCTATTCTGATCGATTTGACAAAACGCAGCGTCTGGGCATGCGTGCATTTATTTCGGTAAGCGGGTCGGCGGGTTCATCGGCCGTCGCGACGCCTAATAATAACGATGCGCGTGCGCAGGTGCAGCGAGGGCGCGCAGATTGATGGCTATTTGGAAATAGAATTTGTGGAACACTGAATTATACCGGACCTTTGATATTAGTTAATATTGTTAATTCAAACTGACGTTGTTTTAAGACGAAGTCGTCAATTTAAATTACGTCTAATTCAGACGGTATTTTTCTTTTATTATAAGTATAATATTTAAACAAAATGTTTAAAATTGTTCGACGGTTCCTTTTATAAAGTAACTCTTCATGTTATTATTAATGTCTGTAGAATCATCATAAGAAATGTGTGTCTGCGCTTACCGGACATAAACTACTACTACTACTTCTTACATACTATAATTACTTAATAAATTAAATTGGTTGCGAGATTTTGTAACTACCCAAAAGCCAATATTACATTTTTCAAACCCTTTCTCTAAAGACTTTTAAGAATTTTTACTTGTAACTATAAATTATATTTTTTAATTTATTTTAAAGACATTATTCATATGGGGAATAATAAACTTTATCGTAAACACTCAGCAGGGTCTTAAGTAAACGGTGTTTATATTAAACGCAAACATTAAATTAACTTAAACTTAAGGTCAGTCGCCCCACATCTGAGAAGACTCTCAATAAATCACCTTTTTTAATCCCAGCACCTTTTAGATTTTCACGCCAACTTTACATATATTTTTGAAATTCTTGAACTTTGACTTTGACGATTTACTCTATATAGATAAGTACTTTTGAATTATAATTTTATAAGATCTATTAAATGTTACGCTAATGTCACCCAGTGACAGGAATCAGCAATACTTTCTATAATTACTTTTTTTTCTGCCTAAGTATAAACATATTCCAACTCTAAGCTTATTTATCTCCCAAAGAATAATATATCGTATATGTTATTATATCGTAACAAATAAATGTTTTTTAAAGCACTTAAAAATAATTTGTTGCTACCATTCCACGCGGTCAGGATTTGTATAGTGGCTAATTTTATTCTTGCTTCGCACGGGTAGACTTCGGGTCTACATAAAATGTTTATACCGTAATACACAATATACCTCTACTGGTTTACGCGACCAACGCTATTAAAAATCTCAATTATCACGATTTTATTCCACAGGAACAATCATTTTCATGTTCACTCAAACCCATTTCATGAATCACTTCACCCATTGGTGAAAACCGTATCAAAATCCGTTCCGTCATTATTGATAGCTTATTTAATAAGCATGCTTATTTAAACAACAAACGCAGTAATTTTATTATATCCTTCATGTAGACGTATATATGTATATATAAATACATTACATTTCAATTAACATTTATTCTATTTTTAAAACTATAATAGTCTTAAAAATAAACGCACAGATTAAACATGATATAAAATTAAATAAAGAACATGCAACTGACATGGAATAATCAGCATTAATAAAGACAATTAGTTCTTCAATTACCGACGTAGTGATCTCCAGAGCTGATATGATAATACCACCAGACTCAGTACGTGCTATTAAAGAATTAAACATATCTAAAATCCAGCTATTAAACTGCAAATGGTACGGTACATACAAATAGTCTTAAACAGCAACGGTATATACCTGTTTATGTTTACCAGTGTACTAGCTTTCAGCATAACATATTTCATTTAAAAAAAGAGCATATGGTCTGCTTGAGACTAAGAATTTAAATATAAAAAACTGTACTTTTTTTGTAACTGATTCGTTTGAAATTTTATTTTTGGGTTTATGAATATATTAGCTTAATCGTAACTACAAGTTATATTGTTTGAAATGCTTTCACGTCTTAAGATTTTTGTTTTCAAATTCGAAAAACTAATTATGCGTTTATCCCAAGGGGTCTTTATGTGACTCATCGGTGGCCAGGATATTCCCTCATACGCTGCGTTTTCTGAAATACCTAAAAAAAAACCAGGAACCCTTTCCGTCTCTTCGGTAGGCGCCACGGGTTCGCTTTCGCATACTACTGTTATGTTCCACGTCTTAACTGCTTTTAACTAAAATATAGCATACATCGCATCCGCAGTACATAAAATTACATAAGTACTCAACAGCTGACAAGTTATGTATAATAAATGATAACGTCAGTTGAAAAGAATAAGAGCTAAAACGCCAATATTATATTTTGGGAAATGACGTTTAAGTCCAGTTAGTAAACATCATTTTCCATGGTTCCTAGCGTGGTGTTAAGATTCTTATACGATACTTACAATAGCATACATGTAATCGTTTGAAAAGGGAAATTCAACTTTGCTCTCTTTCAACCGTAACAGAAAATAAGCCAAATAAACAAAATTTGACAGCAGATTGACGCGATCAATGTTCGAGAGCTTATGAGTGAGTGAGTTGCGAAAATATGGCATTTTGAACGTCGATGAAACTGTTATAAGAATTTTAGAAGTAAGATTAAAGTGAAAATAACTGTTTAAATGCAATAGTTTTAAATTATAAATAAAGATATAATAGATTCGCTTCAAGCAAATGAAATACGTAAATTTAAAGTTTGTTAATCTTTTCTCCTTGTTCCATTGGAATAGACTACAACTTATATCGGTGTGTGAGTCGAGATGGCCCAGTGGTTAGAACGCGTGCATCTTAACCTGGGTTCAAACCCAGGCAAGCACCGCTGATTCATGTGCTTAATTTGTCTTTATAATTCATCTCGTGTCAGCGGTGAAGGAAAACATCGTGAGGAAACCTGCATGTGCCAAATTTATTTTAAACTCGCATTGGAACAGCGTGGTGGAGTATGTTCCAAACCTTCTCCTCAAAGTGAGAGGAGGCCTTTAGCCCAGCAGTGGGAAATTACAGGCTGTTGTTGTTGTATATCGGTGACCCAAACCAATTGAATCGTTACTAGAATAGGAGAAAAATTCAAGAGCAAAGATTACGTTACGCTTGTCAAATAGTTAGTAGAATCACCACCCTTACGCTTACAATATGATTGTCAAATAGTCAGTAGAATTGACCAGTATGTAATGCGTGGGTCAAATTTAATCCTCTCGATTCTACCGAAGAACTAAAAGTTAATCTGCATACTTTTATTAAACTTTATTGCGTTCGATACGCAAGTTTGTTGCGTAAACTTATTCAGAGCCTTTTATAGATTATCTGTGTTAAAATGTTTTTTTTTATTTATTCATGTTCTTAGGAGTGTTTTTAATCGCTTGCTATAATATTAATTCTTTCTTAATCAACACTCTGTATATAACTCGTAAATACATTCGTAATCTAGTTTCTTTTTTAATAGGTTTAATATATTTTTCGCTTATTCTTAATAGTAAATGTGAATCAGCAATTATTTTTGTGTTATTAACAATTTCTACTATTTAGAATAAAAAACTTTAGTATAAACATAAATAACATTTATTATACAGGTCAAAATATTAAGCAATGATATGGAAATTGAGCAATTTACGTAGTACATGTCTAACAGTGACAGATAGAATGAAAAATAATCTTTATATATTTTAAATATAATTTATAAAAATAAAATATAAAAAATGACATAATATAAGCAATTTATCAATTTAATAAAAAAAGATAATTTTTGATTTCATCACAAAAATATCGAAACTTAACAGAAAAATTATACACACACTGCAATCTCCAGAGATAAAATTAAAAATAAAACCATGTAGACTATAATGTCATCGATTTTAATTTTAAAAAATAAACACATTAAAAAAGTTGATATTTGAATTTAGAATACAAATAAAATATTCATGATAAACATCAGAATATATTTCTAAACCACCAGTGAAATCAAACGATATAATTGAATATACACATGCATTATATTTACGATGATATTTTGTAAACTTTATATAATATCGTACAATCGATTGCATTAATAGATAAGATGCTCAAGATACAGCCGTGTCAATGGTTATAGACGCCGCATGGACGTAATGTATGTCGAAATAAATGAACTCGTATTGCATGAATGTGATTGCCATGTTTAGAGAGAGATAAAGACATCAGCCAATGCCTCGAGCCTGAAACGAAATGATAAATACGACGCCAATACGCTCTCACCGAGCTTGAGTTTAATGAGGCTGCCGATTAATATACTAACAATTCAAACATCAAAACGTCAGTGTAAAATTAATCGCAAATCATTAATACGTCACTAGGTAGGTATCTAGAACGTACACGATACATTTCGAACGTAAAATATTCCTTCATAGAATTGAGAACCCTATCTATAAGCATGTACGAAGAGTTTATTTTTAGCTTTTACGATTTTACGTGACAAGCATAATTTATATGTAAGAAACACAAATGCGAATAAACAAAGCGAGGCAGTTAACGAGACTAAAGATATGTAACCTATATGGGCTATATTGGGGACGGAAACAGCTTTCTAAACGCGGAAGACACATAACATATACAAAATCACTTGTATTTCTTGTCACGTGTGCGGGAAGATGCGTTGAAACAAGTTGTAAAGCGTCATCGATTATGCAAGATAACGTGGTTCGAGATTAAAGCCAACCTGTAATGGCTAACAAGACCGCATCTTGGATATCTCGATAGCGCAGGATGTGGCGAAGAATTCAATTTGCAATTACAAGGAGAAACTACCCATCGCATACATTTAAAAGAAGAATTAGCTCGGAAACGATAATTTTATTAGCGATCTCATTTGAACAAAAAATCTATAATTTTAAAATAATAATCTATATTAATGTAAAAATGACTGTCTGTCTGTCGCTCTGTCACGACCGCTGAACTGAATTTTTTGTAATGAGACAAACTTGAACTTCAAGAAAGGCTACTTTTTCTGCCTGATACATGACAAGCATTATATACATTAGGGTGTCCTAAAACGCGAGCGAAGCCGCTACTAGTATAAAGATAATATGAACCCTAATGAGTGTAATAAACTACTGCAATGGGAATACGATTCCTTCTGGGTGGGCATCATATATCCAGTCGCCAGACAGCTATAATTGGTATTTACCTACTTGAACAGTGAATAACAAAGGGACGACCAACTTAAATTGTCAATCTTAGCTTCAAAAGTTGGGGGCGAATTGGTGATATCAGGAACAATTCATATTTCATACAGTACCAATTATCATGAGCAATGATATTCTCTGAAAATAATGTGATCCATTAGACGGTTGACCTCTCAGTATGAAAAAAAAGGCACATGGTCTACAACAAAGCGCAAAATGGAATCTGTTGTGATAAGCATTGATGAATATCTAGTGCACGAACATCAACCTACTAGCATTGGAGTAGCGAGGAGATATGGTAAAGGAGGGGTAAAGGGTTCCAAACCCTTTAAAAAGAAAAGAAGGGCCATTGTACAGCAGAGAGAAATTTCAGTTCGAGCAATCCTTGTTAGACAAACCGGTAACTTGCCATCGTCGCAGTCAATTTTGAGTAACATTAGCGTAACATATTCTAGTAGCTGAATCTGCGTCGTACTAATGCGAAATTTATAAAAACCAAACTTCCATCTCCCGATTTAACCTATTAGGGGTAGAGTTTAGTAAAATTCATCTTAGCAGATACCTTATAAGGAATCTACTTGTCAAATTTCAAGTTTGAAGATAGTTTTTGAAATTTCGTAACTGATCAGTGAGTGGTATTTCTGTTTTATATAAATAGATTAATAGTCTGTATTATTAGCACAGATACATAAAAACACCAAGCATCTTTCCATTTTTAAAGCGACAACAAACTCCTTTAGATTAATATAAATTCTAATGTAAAATACTTGGGAGCATAAACCGAGAGATAAAATTTTACAACCCGGACCATCGAGATCTTGTACGTAACTGTTATAGTTTCAAATGAGCTACCGTTTATTGACAAGGATACAAACATAAATGGCTGATGTTGAACGAAATAAGGTTATGTTTTAAGTTTTATAGTGATTGAACAAGATATTTGAAAAAGATAATGGCACAAATCAATCTTACTTCATTAAATTTTTATTTAAGTTCACTTGTCAGTATGGTAAAATTTTGCAACTAAATTTAAGGCCAGTCATCCAAACGCTTGAGATAAATTTTGAACATGACAAATTAAAATTTTGAATTTGTCTTTGTAAGAAATATAAATTTGCGTTCAAGCCATTGTAATAGAAAAAAATATTGTAATATTCAATGTAGTTGCAACACTTAACTAAATATCGTTTAAAAAAAACTTAAAAATGTTTTTTTTTTTCATTTCCATATTTATGAATAAACGTTTCTTATTATTGTGTTGCGCTTAAAAAATAAAATAGTATATTTATAAATAAATGTAAATGACTGGTTTTATCATCGGAATTAAAAGGAGAATTTACATCTTCATTCCTTTTTCAAAATGTATTATTTAAAATTAAATGTCATGCCTATAGTTTTCAATATGTATATCCTTGTATATTTATGTGTGTGGATGTTTTTGTCGGGTCTTAACCGTTTTTTTTTTATCCTAGTTATATACAACAGTGATGTGTATTAAACACAAATCTTAAGTCTTAACAAACTGCATTTGTTGATTAAACAATTAGGTCCGTTAATCAAAGCGAGGCCGTGACCGCCATTTTTATAATGCGTCTCATTGGTTGCACGAACTCTATGATATTTAAATAAAGAAACATTTAAATAAAAAACTCGTATTGACTGGTGCGACAAAACTGTTTCTTCCATAATATATTATTATAATTTATTCATTTGCTGAATGTAATACGAACGTTTAGAAGAATATTATTCTAAATATATTTTTATAGAATTGATTAATAAAATAATAATAAAAAAAAAAACAAAAAATATCGTAGCGACATTGAAAGTGAATGTAGGCGCACCTGTAACTCCGTAGTCCGTGACCGGTCGCTCTTCTCTTATTCGTTAGGTCACTGTGACGCTGTAAAATGCCGTTACAAATTTTAAAATTGGAATTCCAAACTGTGTAAGAACGTGCAGAGAACGATTTTATCGTAAACGAAATATTATTTATAATTTTAAAATGGCACGGGTCAAAATCAGAAGTCCTTACGTATGACCTTAAATTAAAGTTATAACTGGCATATTATAAAACAATTAATTCAAGTAGAGTCAATTTATTATCAAAATGATCTTCATTATATTTCGATTTCCTGTTTCTATTTAATTTGCGGTTTGTGAAATTGTTATTTTATACTTAATGTATAATGTATGGGTATTACCATATTTTAAATTTCGAGCTTTTTAAGGGTTTGTCGTCAACTGTCAATGTTACAGAAACTTTATACCGCGCGTACGATTGAAATTTGGAACGGTATGAACAATGAACGAACAAAAACGCGTTGACCACAAACGGTACGTAAGTAAAAAAATAATTTCCACTGAAACATACACCGTTGCAGACATGATTGAGTAATATGTATGAATTATTTACGATGTGGTAATTTCCCGGTCGGCCTTTTTAGGCGTTTCGCGGCGGGTCCGAGGCCCGTTTGAAAGATATACGACTTCACAAAATACATTCACTCATGTTACGATATTAAGTACAGATTACCAATTCTGGATCCACTTTAAGCTAAGAATTTATGGCAAGTGAAATTTATATCGATTTTATTTTTTTATAAAATTCAATCATTAAAAATAAAACTGTACTTATTTTAAGGAAATTCTTGACATTCTACTATATGTTTCATCGCAATGCTTTCGACAGACGATACAACTAATCATTAAAAGCAATTGACTAAAGGAAATGGACCATATTCGAGACAATCGCTTCAACAAAGTTCCGTCAATGCTTCAATAAATAGCCATTTAGTCGATTTCGTGAGGCATTTTACT
The DNA here is from genome assembly GCF_905220365.1 of Vanessa cardui. NCBI lineage: Eukaryota > Metazoa > Arthropoda > Insecta > Lepidoptera > Nymphalidae > Vanessa > Vanessa cardui. The sequence goes on along the minus strand of NC_061133.1, from coordinate 12,971,710 downwards.
AATAAAATCAATGGTTATCTTTGGAACGACTATGCTGCAAAAACATCTCCATTTCTGTTTAATGCCTATACATTACACAACTGTACAAGCAGCCAAACATGGCATATTGACCCACTCTAAGCATTTAATGACCGTTTATATTAGCCAATAAATTAAACACGTCAACATCCAGTTTCGAGACAGAAATAATCATGTTTAAAAAAAACCTTAGTAAGTAAACTGTGGACTATAAAGAACCCACTTAGAAATTGCGTTGGCGGGAAATTAAATGTCATTTTGACAGATTATATTGACAAGTTTTCAACTTTGCCCGCGGAGTGCGGTACGTTTAAAGCTGTAAAAGGAAGTGATAAGTGTTAACACGCCTCTTCCGCGATTGCTAAAGTTGTAAAAACGTCATCCATTACTGTGAAGGAGGAAATAATTTAGGCCTCAGTGTGGCTGTACTTTTATTAAGATCGATGTGATATTTTAATCGCTTTACGCCAACTATAACATGTTTTATGGGTAAATATAAATAGTATGGGTAGCATAAATACAATATCCTATTTTAATACATTGTAAATTTTTATTGTTTCGATATAGATTACTATCAATTTGACAATTTCGGCCACCGCGGCTATTCTCAAAAGATACTAGCCAAGTAGGGTTACATATTATAATGCATATATGTGTGTGTACAAAACAGTGATCAGTCTCATCGTCCAATGGAACGAAAAATATAATACGACCAAGAAGAGTTGAAGCGCAAGAACTACGATTTTAGGTGCTTTTCAAGACAATACAATTTGTTTTCATTATAATACACACACTTTAATAATAATAAAATATGTCAATATTTTTATAATATTGTACAGAATCAACAAAGTCGTAAAATAGCAGTAATGTTTGAAAACATGACATCTTTTAATTTTTAGCGACCACGAAACGACGATTAGCGGTTTACGGTTTAAAAGCGATAACAATCGGGCCCCAAGTTTACACAATACTGAATGCGTAATGATTTACACAATTCAATTTAGGTACGCCATTTGATGGATCAAGTGAATTCGATTCGGTAAGAAAAAATCACGATATGCTAAGTGATGTTATTAGATGATATATTTGAATACCAACCAAATTATCCTTATTGTGGTGCATTGTACAACCTGTATAGATGTGAATTGTGATTTAACGGTAATTTAGTATAAAATGAACTTGGTTTCGTTTATAAAACCGTTATTTGCAGGTTCATCGGATATATGACATAAGCCCGCCCCCGTGAGGATTAACAGTCGACGCGCTGCGCACACGCATATACAATGTCACATCGGAGTTAAACACTTTGATCTCGGATGCTTGCGCTTAATATTACACGAGCGTTTATAATATTTTTTATCAATTAGACGTTGCAGGAACTCCATATTGAGAGGATAAAAACTTCACCTCGCTACTTCCGCGGACCTCCATCTTATATGGCTATAGATGCTAGATGCTTAAGAGATGGTATTGCGATAATCCGGACTACCTGAATACCAGTATATTATACAGATTTTTGAATATAATCAATCTAATTACGGAAAAAAAAACTAGTATTTTTGTAACGTGTAACGGAAGACCGCTTTCAGCTAATCAACTACTTTAATTAGATCAGAATAATCTGTGTCCATAATTAGATTTAGATTTATTCCAATGTTAATAGAATTCGCAATGATTCGTAAAACTTTTTTTTTAAATCGTTAGAAATAATTACAGTTTAATGTTTTACCAAAATTCAATATTCTCTACTAACACTTTTGAACTGAATCGAATAATCTAAAAGTACATCCGCATCGAAAACTCATGATTCCTGAAGTGAATCAGAACATAAAATAAATAAAAAAGCTACTTCAAAATACGAACTATAAATTTAATGAATAATAAAACTCAACGAATTGTGATTAAGCTCTTAAAACAATATTAATGGTCGCGAAGAGAAATCAGTAATAAAGTAGCATTCGAGTGTTCACAATTTTCAGAAATAACAAATTATACGGTTTACAGTTTAAGTGTATTGCGAGAGATATAATTGCTAGAAAGTTCTATAAAATTTAAATACAACAATAAGCAAATGATGAAGATAAATCTTATATATATAAAAGCGAAAAAACACTTACAGATTAATGACGAAGTCTCAAAAACTATAACACCTACACACTTTATATTTGACAGGTAGTTTCCTTATAGGGCGTAGACATCCGCTAATTTACGAAATTCCACTCCTAAAGGGGTTACAACTTGTGTAAAACTTTTGGGAGTTGTGTTTTAAAAAAATCGCGCGGATAAAGCCGCAGTTTCAGCTGGTAATCAATCAAATCGATAGAAAGTACTGCTATAAGTTACTGATTTATAATAAGGAAACGATAGTACAATTCATCACCCGTCTTATTACAAAAATATTATAACCAGATGCAAAACGAAATATCAGAGTATTATGCTATGAATCATTAAGTTGCGTTTTCTAATACTAATAAAATAATAATATGCAGTCTTCTAACGATAGATAAAGTCATTCAAGACACAAAAGGCAACTTCGTTCTTAATGATCATATCACCGAAAGTGCCTTTCAAATTGGTCATTATGAAGTAAAATGCATCGATGAGTCATTTGCAGACACTTTCTAGAACTGGGCCTCGTATGAAATTATCACAATGATAAAAGAAATATCAATACTGAATGTTTATAAAAGATAAAGACTAATAAAAGTTGTATTTATTTCAAAGAAATACATTACAAATACTCACAATATATTCACTTAGGTTTTTTATTTAAATGAACTTACGAACAATTAAACCACCAAAACTCGAAGCGTCTGATAACATTAAACTTACCTGAAACAAAAAATAAAAAAGCAATTAATTAAACGAAATGAGTATTCGAATGAACGGGTGATATCGATTTTAGTGGGCACAACAAAATAAGAAAAGTTTATTATAATTAGTTTTCGACACAAAAAAATTTACTCAAAATAATGTTTAGTGAAATTGAACCACAAGAAAGGATTTGAGGAAAATGATAATTAATTTCGAATAATTAAGCCTAAGTCTTAATTTAATTAGGTGTTAAGTAAATTACTTCACAATTAAAGAAATGTTTTTAATGGTTCACGTAGCGGTCAAACTGCTTAATTACAGAGTATACTCCTTAAGGTAATTAAAATTTAAGGTTTTTTTTTCGTGTCTTGTAAATGGTGTTATTTGCTTAGTCAGTAATTAAATATTCTATTTCGATTATTATACCTCAATAATAATTTTGACCCCGAGCATTAGCATATTTTTCTGTCAAATCAGATATTGTAAACAATACATTTTAATCTACAATATTTTGTGTTTTTTAATATAATCAGGATAAAATAAGTAGGTAGATTGTGATGTTATAGTAAAAATATCTTACTGAAGACGTTACCTATTTGATTATTCAAGTGTAACAGATGAATCAAAATTTTCATAAATACGAAGTTTTTATTTTAGTACTCTCAGAAATTTTAGCTAATTAAAAATCCATTTTTTTGGCATTCTCTAATCATGAAATTCAAGCCCTTGTTACTGTTTTCTTTTCGACCTGTCAATTAAGTCGTCTAATGATTTCGACACCAGTATCGAAGCCTATTTCTCCATTGCCCAAGTTATTTGTTAGCACAGATGGCTTTTAATATGGCAATAAATTGAACGTGGGAGTCAGGGTCGCACGTACGCGATTCAAAGCAAACAATCAATAAATGATAAATTAGCCAGAAGGTATTCTAGTTCATTAAACGAGTTTAAATTAGTTTTATAATATTTTATAATCGATGTAAAATTTATCGCTCTTAATTTTTTATAAGCGGGTTTACATTAAAAACAGAAATATGTTATCAAAAAACATTATCAAATTAGTAAGGACAACCTAAAAGTGACAAGTTCAAGTATAATACAGTTTATTTAACTTAAGACTGTTTGTTTATTATTTACAGAAATAAATAAAATATAATAATTCAATCTAATCTACCAAACTGGGTTAAGTAACATTGCTTATAAAGTATGAGATAAGTAAATTTATGTTTTTTTGTCGTTTTTGATAACGGCTTAGTATTTGTATTGGTTGGAAATGTTAAGACATAGTCAAGTAAAATTTAATCTTTAGTTTTTGCCATATTATAAAACACCTACACCAATGTCAATAATTCTATGGCCGAATTTGATAATCTTCTTCATCATCTGGTTCCTTGAACAGCAATAATCTAAATGAGAAAAAAACAGCTTCCACTTGGTTGTGGACATATGTATGAGCTCACTTTTATATAGACGCCAACCAAGAAATTAAATATGTTTAAGGATATCTCGCTAAATATCCGTGATAGATTATAATTTATTTGTAATCTTTTAGCTCCGTTTGCTTTGCACTAGATATCTAATCAGAGAAGTAATTAAAAAACGTAATTTGTTATTTGCGGTAATTTTCCATGACACGGTGTCATTTCTTTCAAAAACAATTTAATCTGCATTTTCCTTATCTACCTGAGCGAACGCAATGCAACTTAATATGCAACCCTTTTTATTATTACTTACTTATCTAGCAACATCAATTAGCCCAGGATTGCTCAACGCGGTATTTTTATCTATATTTATAGTTACCAAACCTATGTTTGTATAAACCTTTCCTATTTCTATCGGTATCTTTCGTTTCAAAACTTTCTTGACATAATCGGCGTTAGCTTTCTAGTTTTAGCTGAACGTAGTTTGAGTTTAAACTTGTATAAATCCAAAGTCGTCCAAAATCGAAGGGTGCAAGGTCTCGAATCGTGTGTAAGAAGGCGCGTTGCAAATTTATGATGGCGGTTACTATAATGGCTCAGTTTACGCACACAGCAGCGATTATGATGGATTGGCTGCATTGCGCGTGGGCAAGGCGTCCGGCGGGTATGCTAATACTTTGCATGCTGCACCAGGGAGGTTACATTAGTACAAACTTAGAACATTTGATTGTTCATAATCGTGCGACACGCGAGCGTGGTTTGACATCAATACACATAATTTTCATTCTGTCTTTAATATCCCTTATATTATATCGAAAACTGTCCTGTCGGCAATCATGACAGCAAACCTACAATAGTGCTAATCGCCAATTTAGGTTCTTAGACCGTTACAACTTGTTAGTAGATGTATAGTAACAGCGTAGTAGTAATTATTCCTATCAGATGCCCAACATGTTGATTGAAAATAAGTCATGATCACGTTTTACAAAAACTAATAAGGTGTCAGATCTAGAAAATATCTCGTTACATATTTATCTTGTTAACTCAAAACAAAATGTCTACGAGGAATTACATCCTTTGTTATTGGAACAATTGATATTTGAGTTCGTCTGTTTATTGACATGCGATACTTTGTAAACGAGATATTATTAGTAAACATCAGTATAAATACGAAACAATGAACCGAACGTGTTGATAGATTCGCCTGGAACGAAACAATGGCGGTGACAGTGTCGTAACACGATCCCGGCGCAGGCGCATCGCGCGCAGCGTTCCCGCGATATTGCGATGAACAATCAACCTGGCATTTCGCAATGACAAATAAGGCGAGATGATTTGATTACGACAAATGAACAACGAAATACGGTTCCTTGACTAATTATGATTTCGTCATAATAGCAGCTCAAAATTTTTCAATACGGTAAAAATGTACAACGGAAAGTTCCCACAGCTGGACTTAGATCTCTCCATTTTGAGGGAAAAAAGTTGAAGTTTATACCACCACACTCATACAATGCGGATTCTTAAATACAGATATGGCAGAATTTTATTCCAAATTAGACACATGCAGGTCAGATGTTTGCCTTCACAGCCGATCACGAAATTAATTTTACTCAATAATTAAGTGGTTCTCGTCTAGGTTTGAACTGTCAATCATCGGTTGATGATAAAGATGCACACGATTCAACCACGGGGCCATCTAGTATATTCATAGCTCATACATAATATTTAATACAGAGTTAAAGATTTTATACATAAATCTATATGCGTATATTTTATACGAGAGCCAGTTTAATATAGATCTCATAGCAGTGCATTGGTAATAAAATGAATGGATAATGCAGAACACTTCCCCTTTATGCAAACACTTCCTGCATTCGACGGTGCAACAAAATTATTAAAAGGCATTGCATAGTAGAGGAGCAGTGGAATATCAGCAGGGGAATGTCAGTAGAATCTACATTCTATAAGAATACATTAAATATGACTATCGAAATATTTCCATTGCCTCCAATATTTTTACTCAAAAATCGCAACGTCCCACTAATAACAATGGAATTAAATACAACACATAAACATAATAAAAATTTGATAACAGAATTTTTTTTATTTACACTTGCTTGTATTTATAATTTAAACTCAAAAGATTATGAGCATGCAAATTTAATCGTAGGTAGTTATTATCTTATTGAATATTCTAAACAGTAAAAGCTTAGTCACATTATGTTGACTACTCAAAATGGACTCATTTATCTCCGAGTTGATACTGTAAATAGTTTCTTATTTACTAATGGAAGTTATATCGCTAGTTACATGCTAGCAACGTTGAGATCATGATGTAAACATTTACAATTTATTTACTAATACATCTTAACCAGACTAAAAAAAAACAAACTTAATGATATGCAATTATACTACAAAATGTAACATTTTAAAATATCATCATAATCATCATTTCAGATGAAAGACCTCCACTGCTAAACAAAGGCCTCCCCAAAGGACGATAATAGTCCATCTTGCCTTGCATCTAAACTTCCCAAGACCCTTATCAGATAGTCAAATGTTTCTTGCAAATTATCTGCGATAATTTTGTCCTTAAACACAAGTACGTTACAAGCCGTTTTTATATCTTAAGCTAATTCAAGAGTTATTGATTGTTTTTATCAAAATATAACGCATTTTACGAGGAATATTGATATGACAACTGATGACATTTCCTTGAAGAATTGTAATGATATAATTATAATGTATTATTACTAAAATATATGTGCAATTGATTCTGCTAAGTAAGAAATTAATCAATGATTTTTGTATTACACTAACTTTTCTCAACCTTAATAGGTCTACAGATTTTTTTCCGAATGTTTCGTTTAATTGCGATCATTGCTGAATAGAAGCATTTTTTTATAAAAAAAATGTAACAACTTCACTCGCCATTGTTTTTCGAAACATTACTACTAGTATTTAATTGGGCTAGTTAGTTAGGTATAAACAGCAATCGTAATAAAATTATTAATAGAATATTATTAAGTTTAAAAGCAATTTCTTCGAAAGGGGATCAATTTATTTCTTTACGACTAATAAAGATATTTTTAACATAATCTTAAGTACGGTTATATCTTTCTAATATATACTAATATAAAGAGGCAATATATCTCATTTTAAGTACGTGTGCTTGAGTCACTTAGTATAATGATAATTACGCTTAGTCTTGGTCAAAGTCTGCCTTTTTTGTTCACATATTTCAGTATTCGTTACATTTTCAATGAGATATCTGTTTTTTCTTGTGGAACTTTGAACCATATCAACTGGCCAAAAAATGTTTGCAATTTCATAGTCCAAATATACATAAATAAATGTAATACGTACCCTTGTGAAATGTATAATTTAAACATTTATCCTAGAAGAAAATTCTTGAGAATACAGTATCACATCCCATAATTATTTATGGATAAAACTAATGCTAGCTATTTTTACAAAAACAACTTTATAATCATAGAATTACAATTTCCCGATAGCATACCTTCAATGTCTATCACGGGGTGGGCTGACCGTCCATCAATTCAAGGCCCGAGATTACGTCTTCTAGCAGCCTCGGGCTCATTCTAGAGTCTAGCTCGGGTACACTAGTTAGTTGTAAATAGCGGTTTAATTAAACATTCTGATGGCTTAGAAGTAGCGAACGGCGCCGGGGAGACGCGTACGTTCCAGTATTAATTGTATGTAATTTTCTGTACCATTGCATAAGGAGCGAATAAACGCATTGTAGGTACGCTTTTTTGTCTTTTGTGTTAAATCAAGAAATAAAGTTGACAATATTGATGCGCCTGAACCATAACTTAACGAACTAAAACTGTCAGAATTAGCTTAAATATTTTCTTTCATGTTATCGTTAGAACTACATACATACCTACTAGGTATTTAATTCGGGTCACTTGTAACAGCTAGTACACAATATTTTGGATTCCATAAAGCTATCAGTATAAATCGTGCCTAAAATTTCTGAACGATCGAGCAGACATATCTTGAGGATATTTAAGAAGCTAGGTATACCACCATTAAATATGATGGGATTAACAACAATGTAGCTTAATCTCATCTCATTAATAGAAGTAAGTCTGCATTATACTCAATTATTAATTGGATCCCCGAGATAAAATTATGGTCGACATAAATGCCAATACGAAATTACAAGTTTTATGTTGGATTTATATTTTAACGGTACGTGTTAACCGGATGGTGGCGATGGCCATTGAAGTTCTTGTTATAACTTTATGATATGTAATTCAAAAAGCGAAACCATATTTCTTTTAATTATTCAAATAAAATAGATATTTTAGTCGTGTTCGATTTTTAAATGTAATTTATTTATTGCACAAATTCAATCATCCATTCCATCTTCGCAATCGTGAACGCAGAGAAAACAAAAAAAAAAACGACAAAAACTGTGTTCTTAATTTAAAATATGGAACATTCTGAAATTTCGTTCGGGACTTTATTTCTATTATCTTAAAAACCAACATTGAAATTTCGTGTCGGTATTTAAAGCAGATTATCAGACATTACCGTGGGCCAGGAGAGAGTTGACATTTAAAAAAAAAAATAACACGACAACGAAATAAACTCATAAATGAACACACGCACTTACATATTGCACACTTTGTTTATATTCGCCATTTTATCGCCGCCATATTGACGTTTTTATATTCGGTTAAGAAACGATTTTTTTTTCGTAATGATTTAATTTACGTATCTACGCGTCACTATCCCGTATCTCTGCTACATAAATACACGTATAAAAAACGCATAATGACTCATAAAACATTTGTCAGATAAGGTTTGTAAATAAAACATGTTAATGACTGGAATCCCATTGAACAGATAAAGCTATTTACACATTAGCGCTAATTCCACAAAACGCAGGTTAAATGTGGTTTATAAAAATAATTATTAGTCTCAGTCCTCTTTCAAATAATTCAAAATTTTATGGCGGTAAAAATTGGACTTAGAAAACGCTATAATAAAATCTTACAGTTACGACAGTATTCTGGCTAGATAAAATGGCTTGCTATGATCATTCGATTATTTTAGTAAATAAAAATGTATTCTTTTTTATTTATATCAATTTTTTTAATTTCCACATTTCATCCATGTATAAATATACAAATACTTTAGCTTTTCGAAAACATTTTTTTAAATGTAAACACTTATGTTAACTTAAATCCTCATTTATTACGGAACTACTTACCCAGATTCGAACTTTGTAAATATTTAAGCTCTCACCACGGCATATTGAAAAAAATAATGTTTACCTTCAGTTCGGACGTATATCCAGCATTAATCTGACAGGTGCAGTTGTGGGAACGGGTTCCGTGGATTTGATATGTGACATCGCTCGTCCGCAGACAGAGCGGCTCGTAAACTTCAATTTGAAGCATATATTATAGTCCGAGATTTACTATCGTGTAACGCAATACAACGACTAAGAATGGGTATAGTACAAAGGACAATCATTAGGTTGTTATGTGGGATGCGCATGCGCACAATGAAATGTCTGAATGTCATTATTTAAAATTTCGTAACATCTTGATGTCTAGTCTATGTTTGAAATGAAATGAAATGTCACCAAGCGTTATTAGAACTATGCATAATTAACTATTAATAATAATTATTTGTTAACTTTAAGTACAGATTGCGGTGGTAGGGGTTAAGTTAAACGCAACTCTCAATACAAGTTAACTTATTTACATAAATATAAATAGACCCATCAATGATTCATGGAAACGATATAAAAGTGTGATGCCTTGCAAATGATTCTAAGACATGTATCGCTGTCAGTTCCACGGAAATCAGACGAGTTCTTAGCTTTTTTAACTGACAGTTCCAGCAATTATACGGATCAACGAGATGAGACGGTGATCTCAGGACGAATAGTATTAGATCTGCTGACCTTGGAAGTCTTGATCTTGGAAGACTTTATCCAGTGAAAATACCCATATTTATATGCGCCACAGTGATACTAAATTATAAGAAAAATATGTTTTATATTAAGCGTTGTTTTTAATTCTTATCTTTTACATCATAGTACGATTGTACAGTGATTCTCAGACGTGAGTTACCTAATAAGAGTTATTACAAGATAAACAATGTTTTAAAATTTTCTGATGGTACGAGTGTTACGTCATCGCAATGTGGTTTTGCATATCAACTTATCTTAAGGACATCAAAAGGTCAAATACCTTATTACAACGTACAAAGGGCGGAACAAGTTACGTACATTCAGACATAGAAATAACGCTTTTAGAATATTGAGTACTGTTTAGATGAGTATCGAAGTGAATGTATTTACTTAAATGTTTTTCAGAATAAGGATTTTTACTTGAATAAGTCGAAATAAAAAGTGACACAGTGAGTGAACCATTCAGCCTAATATTCCTCCACTAAAAAATGCAACAATGTGGGTTTCCAAGCGCTCAACAATCATCGTGTTTGCTTTATCTGTGGACTAGAAAAAATAACTAAAAGCTAAAGCAAGGCAGCCGTAAACAAACGTTGTTTTTTTTTCACAGCTACCTGTCAAAGTGTCAGTTTGTCGTGAAAACATCAGGAACGAGGTAAAAATGTGTACTATACGGTTATCTGTCAGTTACCGACTTACGGACGACGTTGGGAAACCCTTGAACTACATACTTGAATGTAATATTTCATTTCTCAGCACGAACAAACACGGCAATGTTACGTTGAATGAACTTTACCGCATGAACAGAAAACTTTGAAATGTAAACATTCGTTTCGATGTGAAAACATTTTGTTTTATGTCACACTTATCTCTAAAGGCAAACATGAACGGACAACATAAGGAGATATTGCTATGTTAGTAACTTTGAAAAAAAATCTTAATTATAAAGTTACAATCTCCGAAAAATAAGACCTTACAAGCGAGAATCGTTTAAAATCTATGGGAATTAAGTCGCGGGAATCTCTCCTAACTAATGAAGTCACATCATCAAACAAGTGTTGAGTTACGTTTGCTTTACAACGTGCTTAAATAAACGACGAAAACCGAAGCACAACACTATCATATTACACATTAGACGTTCCGGTCTACGGACTTGTTTATTTACTTAAAAAAATAACAGATTAAAAATAATAAACGAGTAAAATTTAAACATCGAACTTAAAGTACTTTAATACAAATTTTATTGCCGTTTTTTTTTCTTCTTTCTGTAACCCGTAATAAAATCGTTGAAGGGTTATTCTGATAAGCTGAAGCGTTTAAAGCGATTTAATTATCTGATTGACCTTTAACACGACATTTTAAATATATAAACTTATTAAACAAAGTTCGGTTTAAAAATGTCAGTACTTTAATGGAATACCTGGATGGTAACTTCTGATAGTGTTTTATGCAAAAAACAAATATTGAAGATTTAGTGAGGAATTATTTATTTTATCGAGAATTTTAATACCGTAGATGTTTGTGTATTTTAAGGAGTAAGGTTGGATGGTAAAAAAGAAAAATCTTCTCAATTTAAACTAATTCCATAGATGCGATACCTAAGCCGTACGAGGGTTCTTCCGTCATTCTCTATTTTTTTTTATTTATCTAACTATCCAAAATAATTAGAGATAAGTTCAAAAATATAGAGAGAAACAAACCATACCAGTACGTATAGTAATGTATACAGACTTGAACGCAGAACGCAGTTGCCTTTTGTAATCTGCGGGTTATCGGGTTATAGGTCACGAATAGATTTCGCAGATAAACGTTTAACAAACAAACAAAGTTACGGCAATTTACCCAAAAAAGGGGCAACAACGGAATGTTGGATTTAGACTGTCGCCACAAGCGGGTGATAAGGTGTCGACTTTAATTGTTCGCATTGGCGGTGTCTCAGCGACCCACATTATATTATTTCGCTGGCAACCCATTGTATTGTTAACGGTCCGCACCATTTCGAGTCAGATAATCTGGTGTAAATTTCGCTTCAATAAAATGCTAACGTGCCGGACTATAAATTGGTTCTATTAGTAAGATACACAGTGCATATACTGAGACCAGATGCAGATAAGATAAAGCATAGAGACGAATCTTCTCGCTCTTTCATTTTCAGCCAACCCCAAAAAGGGGATGGCGCCAAATTTGATTACCAAACTAATATCGTATTAGGCGCGCGCACAAAAATGCCAGTCGGGGGCGGGGCGTGCGGCCGTTGCACCTGGCGATCGCGCCGGCGCATTCCTCACGCACTCCTTTTTATACTACACTACGGGTTTGAACCGGCCAGCCTTAGCTGAGCCCTGTCCCTTCCTCTATTCTAATGCGAAGAGACTAGAAAAGTTGACAGCGTAACTCGTCTGAAGTTCGAATTCGACTAGCCACCTATGTAGCAATGGAACGCATCATCCATTTATTCTTTTTTAATTTTCATCTCCGCGTCATTGTTAGCCGGCTGCTCGTATTAAAGTTTTTTTCATAGTCGACCCAGAATCGTACCGGCGGTTCTGTCGCAGTCGAGCTGTGTTGCTTAGAGTAAATATTTACGTTGAGTAAATCCTAGCTGTTTGCCTGATAGATTTATGGCGCCTTTTAGAGAACACGAGTTTGAACAGAATGAATTAGCGGGTGCGTTCGAATTGACTGTTATTCTTTTTTTTTTAATTCAGTCGGCTAACTTGTATAAGATACTACTATAGACTTGAAGTATGTCAAGATGTACAAATAACAGTTTACTTACACTATTAAAGTCGTAAACATTTAGTACGCAGGGTCATCAACGCTTACTAAATGCTAATAATAAGCATTTATATTGAGTTTTAAATGTACAGCACGAAAACTGTGTCAAAGTACTAAATGGATGTTTGCGTTTTGCGCTTACGCATTAACCGCAAAAATGTGGCTCGTCGGCGCCATGCTGTACCGAAAACATCCTAAACCTGTTCCGACAGAGTTGAATTTTCTTAAACAAACACAAAGTCTAAGGTAAACTAATATACACGAGAGCGGAAAAACTACATTATCACATAATTTTAACTCTTCATTCAACTAACTGTTACAAAGATGTCCAATTGTAAATTGCCTTGCATACACGCTGAACACATGCTGCATGCGATCATAAACAAGATCAAACATAATACAAACTGAGAAAGAAATATTTAAAATCTAGTAACTCAAGCCTTTATAAGAAACTAGCGACCCATCCCGGTTTACTTGATATCTATTGTTATTTTATTACGAAATTACATAAAAGCATTATAAATTGTAGCCTATGTTTTCTTCTGGTTTATATGTTATATTACTGTAAAATTTCATCAGTTTACTAATTTTTACGTGAATGAGTAACAAACAAACATACATCCTTACAAACTTTTACAATTACAATAATAGTAGGTTTTGAAAAATATACTAATTTAATTAATAAAAATGATCACATTTGCGAAATCGACACGCGTCGTTTCGGCAATCAGTCTCACTACATCCATCGAGGTATTCAAACATTATAATGAAGTGATCAATGCTAACACATTTGTTTAATAAGCAAACTTTCACCGGCACATTACTAAAAAAAATAGCATTCTATTTAGTGAAGAAGTAAGAGCTCATTGTGTCGATCGTTAGCTTCTCATTGGTCGCATCACCTTGCGCGCGCGCATCAAATATGGAACATGTCAGCCTGCTTCGTTAGCGAAGCATTTGTCAAGATAATTGCTCGAACCGCGCCATTTGAAGTTCTGACGTTTCCGTATTATTATAAATAGTACTCATTTCGAGTACACGATAACCTCAGCATCCTTAGCGCGCTGCGAGATAAGGTTCAATTTGTGTTGGTTGTGTTTCTCCGCACATGATTAGCCTTGCCTTTGACATCCCGTCACGTATTCCAAATCGAGTTGTTTTGTGTTAATTCTTTGTATATTATGTATTTGTCCACTTTAAGAAAACAGGACATTAACTTGTATTCTTAATTTTATTCGTAAAAACAGCATTTTGCTTGGGAATGTTCTCGCAATCTTTCATATATCTTTGTATACATATATATAAGCATTATATATATATTTCATGTAATATTTTGCGTACAAAGTTTGTGAGGCGTTAGTTGTCTTTGTTTAAATCAATCTGAAAACTGTTCCCTAACCTTATATCTCAAAATATTATCCTTGACATATCTTAACTATGAGATATCCAAACATTTGATAAATCTACAAAGGAATCGTTCATTATTACTAAAGTTAATGTATTTATTGATGAGCTGATAATTTGTAATTATACAGATTTATAGAATGAATATCAATCGTGTTTTTAACAAATGCAATTAAAATCACAAAAATTCCTTGAATCCTGCTTTTACGAAACCCAGTTGAGTTACGACTTTTTTCTACTCGGTAGGAAACTAAAGACTAAGCTAAACCTGTTTTTTTTTAATTTCAACCTATGACCCGTTTACGATCAAAACGTATTCTTTAAAAACTCTCATTTTATTTGTTTACTAAAGTGATATGGGCCTCAATTGGGTTACGTATCTATATAGAAGAGTTATCGCCTTTCTTTTTGTGTCAATATGATTTTGAAACTCAAACAATATCAAATGAGGTTAACCAGATTACTAAGAAAAAAAAAACTTTAAGAAAATTCTCTGTAGGTGTTTTATTTTGTGAGATTCCACTTGATAGATAACATTTATTCGAACTCGATAGTTCGTAAAACGAATTTTATATTTTTGTTGACAGATTTTTTGGTGCAAACCGGTTGAAACCGGTTTTTCTATATATGTATTTATTTTTAATTAAACTATATTAATGAACGAAACGTAGTGCTAATGCTAGTAATTGAATTTGTTTTAACAGGTGTAACACGCGTGTACGTAACATTGTGGTCGGATAATTGTCAGTCGACGGCAGAAGACTTATTTATCTGACTTTTTATGACGAAGTTATAATAAACATATACTTCTCAGACATTTAAAATATAATCAAATATAGTACATATCGATCTAGACCATACGCAAATACTAATATTGTTGCTATTTGTTGATAACGTACTTATGTATTATGTTCTCTCTTATAAGTTATTTGTTTTGTAGTACCGCCCCATCTTTGTATACATATATTAATAAGGGTTATGATAACTCACAACCTATTAAAATATTTAATGAAAAATAAAAAAATTGCTAGTATATCTTGACTTCGATTATTAATTGATTGCTGTATCCTGGGGGCGAAAGTCGAACGCACAATTTAATTAAACACGTATATTAGTAAAATAACTATTAATATTGTCTATATAAAATAAAACTTATGACCATTGTGAACATGTAGGCATATCATTATTCGAATAGCACGATAATGCATACATTTTCGACCTTGTTGCATAAATTCTTGTTTTATTTTTGTCTTCTGCACTGACAAAGATGTAAAAAACATTCATTATTGTAGTCATAACGAAGAACTGATTACCTCGACCCCGTGTTAAATATAATAATCATTTAAATAGTTTGAAATAATAATAATTTTAATGAATTTTATCATTTACATGTAGTAAATATAAATACGTGCATTTTATATCATAACAATCCTTTCCGATAACAAATGGTATTGTTTTTAATTAAACAATTTATTTTTCGTCTGGCCAGTAAGTATTCTTACTATTTAAAATAATAAATTAATCACTAAATAAATATTTACTATTAAACTTTAGCGTATTTTGATAAGAATATTTATATAGCATATATTCCGTCACACTACGTCGTGAATTTACTTACAGTCGGAAATACGTTGTCAAAAACCCTATTATGTTTTAAAAAAAAGGATAATTTAAAATATAATTTATAATGTTTACATAAAAATACTTGGGACCGTACAGGCTTGCAGGGGTGAAATTAATACAATGACAATGACAAAATATCTTTGCTTTATTATAAGCATATTTATAATATTATTATATTCTTAAAAAAAAAGTTGTCAAAATCTAAAGTCAAATTTAAAACACAACAGATAGACTAGACTAAATTTAGTATAATTTAATCGAGTAGAAATACTGAATATGTTTAGGATTTAATATCATTGTGAGACATGTGAAGGTCAGTGTGCACCTTCCCGTGATCCCGTTGCGTGAGCGCATCGAACAGGATGCGTTTCTGAACAGATCTATTTTTATACTGTAATTTGCACCCAGTTGTATTTTTTTAAATTACATGTTACACCAAGAGTTGTATTATTTTAACATTTCTAATTCTTTAGTCTTGATTGACAGCTATTTTTTTTTACTGTAGACATCATCTCATAAGCTGTAATTATCACACTGTATCTGTGACTCAGTAACAAAAGCAAAGTTGAAGTATATAAAAAAATTATCTTAATAGTACGTATACCCTATATATAAAGATTGCTGTTATTTATTTACGTTTAGTACATTTTAATTAAATATAAATAAAAATTAATGAAATTTAGTTAATTAAATCAGACATCACATTTCTGCTAATATTTAATTTATAATTATCAATTACTAATTCGCCGGAACCTTTCATCCTCGCAACGGAAATATCGTACCGGGTATTTAAGACAGGTTTTATATTAGATGGAAAAGGTTCGAAATGTATACAAATTATACAGTACCTACCTAAATGTGCAAATAGAAATAGCATTCGTATAGTTAATTAATCTTTTTTTAAATATTTTTGTTCTTAATTTAAAATTTTCATTGTAACGTTTATTATCTGTTTCGTATCATGTTTAGAATTATATACAGCGAATGTCCTAGTTAAAGCTAAAACGTGTCTATGAATGGGTCTAGACTTGCACTGTTACTTGTTAAAGCCTACAATTACATATAATACAATTATATAAATAAAATATTGTAACTTTTATTCACAAATTTATTTTTGCCCCTAAAATTATATTTGTATGTGTATAATGATTTAGGTGTGCAATCGATTTTTAAAATATTTAATAAAAATAATTTTACGATATAGGAAATTATTTTCTAGAAATTCGATAAAGACATTTTTAAATAAAATTATTTCATTCTGTTTACGTCACTCTTATCAGATAGTGATAGCACGTTTGTATAATCATAAATTAACAAAGACCTTGCTTATATAATATAGTTAAGTATTTATAAAAAAAAACATGGGGGTAGGCGTATAACATTTGGATCCAAAAAGATCTTTATCACCAGATCTTTTTATTGCAACCAGTCAGTACTATTGAGACTTGGCTTTCTTTAAACAAAACTATTATGAAACGACAGTCTTGCTTTTTTTAACTTGACGACCGTTGTCCGTTAGATCAACACCTGAAGAGTGGATTGGCGACGCACACATACACTCGATGTAAACACCCACACACGTATCACGTCCCAGTGTTTTTGATTGAGTCGAATAGATTCGGTACTTAAACAGAACTTACCCGATTAGATTCCAAAGCTTCAGCACTATGCTCCTCCTTCTGTCGGAAGCAATTAGTGCACTTGCTCTTATTAAAGATATTTGGTGCAAATTTCCTGCAATCCGATCGACCAGACATGGTTGTCAGCGGTCAGGGTCAAATTCAACGTTCACTATGTCACCGTGCACAGCATCGTGGTACTGTGAAACACCCACACTAGACGATTATTCGCCTTTTTTTTAAATACCGAACACGCAGTTTATCACGCGCGCACCCACCGGTGAGTGAGCTATCAGCAAAATCACTGCAAGTGAAGTGAACGCTAGCGTCATAGAAAAAACACAAACACAACACAATCTTCTATGGTAATTTAACACCGAAGAAGTCGAACAATCGCGTAAACAATATTCGTATTCACGTCAAAATAAACATCGATTTTATAACGAGCACGCGGAGCAAGCGAACGCGCAGCAACACGACCGCCCGTCCATTTTACATCTGATAGAAAACCAAGCACAGCAACGAACAGAGTTGTTGTTTTACAACTTCTCTTTTCTTGTCGTATGTCGTAGGATAAATGCCGATGTGTGGTGAAATTTTCTTTGTGTGAGTTGAATGTGCGTCTCATTCTATTTAATACAAATGTTATCGCACTATCTCTTTTACACTTTTCATTAACTTGTTTAGTATAAGTACTGCCATCTGTTGTGAAAACATTAATACTATCTTCTTATGTTCGTATTTCAATACACATCTATCTTATGGTTGTAGTTAAATAAATCAACACTAGATGTCGCAAAGCATGAAAATTGCACACGGTTAAAGCGAATAAGGTAAATTAATATTTTCATTTTGTTTTATTACTTTTCTATGACGGGTAATAATATCCCATAGCAATGTTCAATCTGACTGTAAAGCATTATTATAGGTAACATTTACCTAAATGATTTTATTGATCATACTAAAAATGATGTCATGCATGGAACTTGTTGGGATTTAATAAAAACAAAAATATGACTAAATAATTTTAAACGATAAAATAATACATCAATTGATGAATGAATTAATTTTTTGGAATATTAATATCTTGACTTTAATTTCGGTAGTAAATATCATTTGCTATCTTATTATTTTAATAAATGGGTACATCATTGGAAAAGACTTTGTTATTTTAGAAATAGTCATTCAAAACAAAATACTTCGTAGTATTGTATAATTTGCTACGACTAAACTTATTAATTTTTTCGATAGTTAATTAATTATTTTATTTACTTAAATATATTTTCAAACTTAACAATTATTATTATTTTAACAATGACATTACTATGTGGTTAAGTCAAATAGATTTAATTTGACATATGTCAGTTATCATAATCAGTAGACTGTTACTTTGACTGATAAACGCCCGCCGCCCGCGCTTCATTACAGGAGTGTATATTTTAGAACATACATAACAGGAAATATAAACTCCTATTAAAGCCTTTCTGCTCATAACATAACATTAGTCTTGTTTTAACCAGTGAGAGGGTTTGAAGCCCTTGAGTTCTTGAAGTGTAAACTTTTTTATTTTATATCAAGGTGAGGGTTTAAATGGTTCAGGCCTAATTTATAGTTTAAATAGTTTAAAAAACTGTGGTGGGCAAAGAGCGTTTGATTTATTAATCTCTTGAATCACAATTTATTTTAGTTATTTTTTTTCTTTTAGAATAATGGAAGACTTAAGTTTTATACCGGAACTCCCGAGCGGGCCCCTAGACGTATATAGGAATGGAGCTTCGTTCAACTGGAAGCGGCTTAAATTGGCCCTTGAAGGAGACATTGATTTATTGAAACTTAAGGTAAGACATGTTTTGTTTAGGAAATATATATATATCTATATTATTATATTTTAAATAATAATTAATTAAACATAATTATGACTTACGACATGATCTCGCACATGTCGTAATTATAAAAAAGCTGTCCATTTTATAATAAACAATATTTTACACTGAAATATTCAGTATCAACTTTTTATTTAGGGTTCTTATTGAAATAATTAAACAAGCAATTTTTTTAGAATATTGTAGTTTTTAAGATTTTTAGGGGTTATTTTTTAAAATCTTGAACAGTATAAATTGTAAAAAAAAAAGAGTAATAACAAAAATTATAAAATATTGCTGTTGTAGTAATGACTTTGAAGGAATACTCAAAAATATATTTTTGATAATTTTTTAAAGAATAAAGACAAGCTGATCGGTTACATATTAAAAAAAATATTTATAGGAACAACATTAATTGATTTTATATTTATTTATGTGTCGGTTAACTGACTGAATTATGTAGTGTATATATGGATCTATTACCTTATTTTATGAAGTATAAATAAGTTTATTAAGATTTTTTCGGGATACGAGATATATATTAAACAATATATAGTTAAAAAACTTTATTATATTTAAATAGGCTTTCGAAGCATATTTTAATCATCATTTTACTATATAATTTTAAAGATCTGGTGCAAGATGTAGATTCTATCGACAAGAACAGTCAAGAAACAGTAGTTCATCAATCCATATAATAAACACATAAAAATATTTTTTATTATGTCCTGTTTCAAAAAATAATATGACAAGTATAATTGACATATTATTTTACAGAATAATCTGCCTTATTTGTTTCAATAACAACTTATAATAGAGAAAATATTGTAGACCATATTTAAAGTTAACAATTTAAACCGTTAAAGATCTTTATTCAGTATTCAGTAGTTGGTATTGACTTTTTGAATGAATTAGAAAAAATATTAGAAAAAGTTTTATTTTTGGAATTATTCTATAAAAAGCAAGAATGTTCTACAAATTTCAAAAGTAAACCATGTCGAACTTAACTTATAATAGAGAAAATATCGTAGACCATATTTAAAGTTAACAATTTAAACCGTCAAAGATCTTTATTCCATATTCATTAGTTGGTATTGACTTTTTGAATGAATTAGAAAAAATATTAGAAAAAGTATTATTTTTGGAATTATTCTATAAGAAGCAAAAATGTTCTACAAATTTCAAAAGTAAACCATGTCAAACTTAAGTTATAAAAAGTAACATTTTATATTTATATGAAATGTGCATGATGAATGTATATGTGAGATAATTAGAGATTTTTTAACAATTCCGTTGGAATGTAGTCTAAAAAAATTTTAAGCCCAATGTTTTTAAGGTATAATAAAAAATAAATGTCATGTCAAAATTATCCTCAAAACAGTATTGTCTTAAAAAGTTACTTTTTAAGTTTATTTAAAAAAATCACAATTAAATTCTGCAGCTCGGAGTAAATTATACCTCCATATAAAAAATTTTGATAAGTACCTTGTTACATTACAAGAAAATTCAATTATTTAAAAAAAAACCAGACAATATTTACTTATTTTGTACTTATGATTATTATAGTGTATTTGTTAGATGTCAAAAAATGGGCATATATGTCCGATTCCAGGTCATAATTCCTATCCTAGCCCTAAGATGCTATGTGCAAAATTATTCAAACAATATCAAGTAATGTGGTGAAAATATACCCTTATCTTAGGGTATTTAGGATATCTTAGAATATTATTTTTCATTCAATATTCATGAGCAATAAAATGCAAATATTTACCCACTAAACATTTTGTATCAACTTCTTTAATTTATGCTAAATGCGATAAGTGTTTCTAAATTTGTGCTATAATATAATATTTACTTAATTAATATATATCTTTTTTTCCTTGGATATAAGATATGGTAATACAAATTATTATACACTGACATATTTTTTTTCTATAATCAAATTGTATTTTGTATTTTATTCAATTATTTAGTTTAATTTAAATATTTTTAGCATAAATGACGCCTAAACAAATATAAGCTACCAACCTATTGTTGTAAAAATCGCCATCCCCTCTAGCCAATAACCCAATTGTTGTGCCCTAATATACACAAGCAAAGAATAGCTTGGCTTAAAGAGTCTGGCATAAATAAAGTCTTGTTTTTTTTTTTTTTCAATAGTACAAAATATGGCGTACGCTAGAAAAGGATCCTCTTTTTGCTCATCATCCGGTTACACCTCCACTTGAAGAACAGAAGAGAATAACTCAGCTGCAGTTAAAGAAGATCAACGAATACAAATTCATTCCGAAGGAAATGTTCAACGCGAGCTATAGCAAACGGGTAAGTGATAATAAATTAAATGAGGATTTAAGGCCGCATATTGTTTTTTAATCAAATATCAAGTCAACTTCACAAAGAAGCGTTTTTGAATCGTCAATATTTAAAAAGCACCGTATCGGAAAGCAGCCTCTAACGAGAAGAAATAGTAAGAATCTAGCAATTGTTTTCATTAAAAGGAAATCTTATTTTTACATAACATGGAATTGCCCGTATTGATGATCTGTTGAGGTAAACGTATGATTGTGGGAATGACACACGAATGAAATCCCATACAACTTTAAGTCACACTGATATGATTCCTCAATTTGTTGTATATTTTGTTTATTAATCGGGTTTATAAGCTGTGGTTTCGCGCTCTTTTTTAAACAATACAAACTTAAAAAAGCGACTCAAATTTAACAAGATAGGTGCACGACGAAAATATTTTAAATTGTTTTTTTTTTTTTTTAATTTACGTTCCAATTTTAAATATTTCGTCCTACTCACAGCCTTTTTTTAGACCGATGTGAGCTTTTATTGAATAATTTAGACATTACGGAATTATTATTTTTGCTAAATTCATCGTTGCTAAAGTAAATTTATCCTAAATAATTTTGTAGTATAGAAGGAAAAGAAAATCATCAATCTTTTAATTTAAAAAAATATTTCCGAGTAAGGTTATAAACATGAAGTTCCCTTGTAATGAGTTTCTATTTGGTTCTCGGTCGCCATTTCCTTTTAAAAACTTTTACCAGTTACTGAACGGTATCACTAGCTAGACAGGTTCATGACTTTCTTGAGACACAAATTGTACGCAAGACTTAAAATAAACATAATTATTGTTTTGTAAACAATATTTTTATTACTAATAAAATGTTAGTTTTGACACATACGAGACTAATAGGGATGTCCATAATAGTCCAAACGCTCAATATCGTATCTGTGTTTCTCCGACTGTGTTTCTTTTTCGACATGTAGAATTAATTTATAGTGTTGAGCTATTTAGGCGATTTTATTACTTATTGTAAAACTATAGCTTTATAATATTATCAATATCTAATGTGAAGTTGAGCGGTGTCTCTTCCCAAGCGAATATAACCAGCAGCGAAATTACATTGCACATCTCTCATTTCCTTTAATTCTACTGTCAAATAGCAATATTTAATACTGTTTTATTCCGACTTTAATGTAAGTGATCCAATGTAACATGCACAAGAGATGTAACATCTTAGTTAGCAAGTCTAATTGCGAATGGGCGATGTAAGAAATAGTTAATATTTCTTAAAGTGCCAATATATGTGGTGTTGACCCACTTGATTTACATTGCACATCTCTCATTTACTTTAATTCTACCGTCAAATAGCAATATTTAATAATGTTGCATTTCGACTTGAATGTATGTGAGCCAATGTAACATGCGCAAGAGATATGTGACATCTTAGTTATAAGTTTAATTGCGCATGGGCGATGTAAGAAATGGTTAATATTTTCTAAAGCGCTAATATATGTGAGTGGTGACCATGTATCCATCCATCAATAAAAAAATGTATATATATTAAATTTTTTCTATTTTATTTTAGACACGAACAATAATGACAATAAACGAGGCGGTCCAGTCGCTAAATCCAAGTGTTTCCGTGAAGATGGCCATCGGTATATACCTGTTCTCGAACGCTCTCCTCTCGCTGGGTACAGAAAGACACTTGAAGTTCTACGAAGCGACGATAAAGCACAGAGAGGTAACTGTTTATCACTATCTATAGTGAAATGACGCATATATCGTGCTCTATATGTATTCAGTTTATATAATTCATGTTACTCGCTAATTAGAAAGATAATTTGCAAAATGATATTTTCAATTAAATGTATTTGGGACTATGTTCGATACATATCGATTATAAATTCATGTATTAGATATTTTTTAACTCTCTAATTTAATTTAGGTACTTATGATAACTTGTTATTAATTGATCATTAATGTATTAAGTTTTAGTAAGGGAGTATTGTGGGCTTAAATCCAATCGCTAGTATGTTAACAGATGCTATCATATTAAATAATACTTTACGATTCAATTCCTAAATACTTTTCGTTACTATTTCAATACGATTTTCGCATTGCAAAACGTCGTAAGTGCCAACGAAACATAACTAACCGATCTATACATACGATCCTTATATAGACAACGAATAAGAATAAACATTAATTCCGATATATAAGGATACAAATCAATAATTATTTGTAACCTTATATATAAGAGATATATAATAGGGAACTGTTCACAATCAAAGGAAAAAAATGTAATTAACTCATACGATAATTATATTACTGAACTAAAGACATGATTACGTTTTAGGGAAATTTGTTTTCATGTTTCCAAGACGTAGTCTCGTAGGGAAAACCGCAATTATCCTCAGGGATGTTGATTTCATTACAAATTAGATATATTTGTATGCAGGAAAATAACATATACAATTATAGTGTACATAGTTCACGCTCGCGTGTGTGATCCCCACCATCACAGTGATAGGTGTTAGTTAACTAGTGTCATTTGTATCCCTGACAATGCATACAAAATCTCATGATCATCGGTTTAGTAGTTAGACGAGGATTTATAATATATGAGGATAAGATGTTTGATAATGATTGATCCAAATCAAACAAAATTTCGTGTTTTTAATTCATCTCGTGTTCGGTGGTGAAGGAATACATCGTGACCTGCATGTGACTAATTTCAAAGAAATTCTGCAACATGTGTATGCCAACCAGCATTGGAGTATCGTGTGGAGATTTTGGAGAAACAGGCTGTTAATGTAATTTATGTAAATCAAACAGAAGTACCATCTATATTGATGGGTTTCTCTGTTAGATTGGTGAGTCAGCTTAATTATAGGTATGAAGGACATAACATTTTGTTCTTCATAATTGTAGCGTATAGATGTGAGGAACAGTTAATAGGTACTTTTTAACGATGCCAGTATCTATGGGTAGCTATGACCGTGACTCTGCGTTGACCTATTTGCTCGTTTGCTTTTTAAGTTACAAAGTAAAAAAATCGCTTTTCTTTATAGTCCCATTCGCTTGACCTTGTTCTGCGGAGAGGTCAGTGTTCTGCACAGAACATATTATAATGTATATTAGTGCCAGACACAAGTGCACTTTTCTTTTGCTCCAAGAGGGAAAAAAGATGATTAGGGAAGAAGCTTCAGCAGGGCCAATGGATTGACGTACTTTCGAAAGCACGAGAGTTTAATAACAAACTCTTTGACAGAAAACCCAATATTTTTATGTTCGCCCAAATCGCGGTTTGAACCTTATAAATAAGCCATTCTAAGCCACTAGACAAGAGATAAGCTCTTATTATATTAAAGATATACGTCCTAGGGGTTATAAATTTTTGCATAAATTCGACAAAAAAAAGTAGCAAAACTTCCTCTCTTACTTACTACCTGTTTGTAATTCACATTTGTTTTGATAATATCCATATACATATTTATGAAATAAGTGTACCTAATTTTCCTTTTTTCTTCGGTAACATTTTTTTTTACTTAACAAGGATTAATTGGATTGAGATTTGAGTGATAAGTCGCTTTGTAGGCATTAGGGCTTATCAATTTGCTAATTTCGATATCGTCTAATCCTAGAATTATATTAAAGAACGTTAAAATCATTTAATAAAGGATAATTTTTAACAGTCCCCGAAGATCATGCAAAGGTCATATCGTGATCAGAAACTCGCAACAAAATACATATACCAGATTCAAAATAGTGCACACACATAATGTTTATATCGAAGATTTGAAATGTAAACATTCCCGCCCAAACTGCAATAAAATTATTTTGGAGATTTACGTAAAATACATATGTAAAATATTTGTCATAATGACGCAACAATCAGCTGTTATGATTATGTTCCAAGAATTAACGAATCGAAATGAAACGAATAAATCTTTATTAGGGTAAGGTTTGAAGATTACTGGTATGACAGAGCCATACCCCTGTATAATATTGTTTAGGTATAGAACTCGTCGTTTTAAAAGATTTATTCTTAAATATTTATCTAAAATAATCACCGCGCTGGTTCGAAATGTAAATTCTATTGAAATTAACTGACTAACAAATTCCCGATTCTACTTTTACACTTGTTTATAAATATGAAATTTATCTATTAATTATCGTTCTAAACGTTTGTGGGGATTACGTTAGGTGTCGATAATTCAAAGGTTGGTGTAGCACAGAAGTGAGTCATTAGATAACTCTGACCTCCGCAGATATTAGCAAGCTTCGCGCTGACTGAGATCGCGCACGGGTCGGACGCGCGACTCATGCGCACGACGGCCACTTACGACGCCTCCACCAAGGAGTTCGTCGTGCACACGCCAGACTTCGAGGCGGCTAAATGCTGGGTTGGTAATCTAGGTAAAACTACGTGTGATTTTTTTTTAATTTATCTATTTATATATAATATAATATGAATCGAAATATACTGTATTCAAGAAAGCTTTTAGAAGCACTTTTGAATCGACATTTAAAAACGATTTTAAGTGAAACTCAGTAATTAACCTTTTTCAACATTTAAAAATACAGTCTTAATATTAGACAACATCACATACATTACTCTGAATCCAATGTAAGTAGTTATAATGTTATGGGAAATCAGAAGTAACGACGATACCACATTCCTTGTCTATGTTGTCTTGGGTCTGGCCCAAGATAACATTAACAACGAATGAACTTTTTCTATATCGACTCAGCCGAGAATCGAACCCGGGACATCGTAGTAGCGTACCCATGAAAACCGGTGCACTCGCTACTCGACCACGGAGATCATCAATATATTTGACGAGGCTATCATAATAACAAATGATGGAAGTTTTGATAAATTTTAGTTTTATGTTTTACTTTATGTTACCATTTATCTGACCTTGTGACCTTGAGGCCCTCTTTAAACACGTACAAAAAAATCCGATAAGCAAAGTTTGACTTACGATATAGTTTCGATATTTTAGACGATTCCGTAATACAACTTGATTGATATATAAATAAAGATAAATCAAATCTCTGCTCTAATGCTGAATTAACGTTATAATTATGTTATAATACAGTTAAATCTATATATACTTACATATCTATGACTTATATCATCACAAGATATCCGAAACTATATATGTTTATTGATTTTAATTTCTGCATAGTTACAACTTTCTCGATGTAGCAAGATCTTTGAAAATTTAACTTTTACGTAGTCGGGACGAACAGCTGTTAGTGTTTGTTATTACATTTAATAATTAAGTATTGATTCGATTTACTTCAGATAAACCATTTTAAACCTACCCTACCTATCTACCCGTGACCACGAACGCTGTAAAGTGCTCGAAACGTCGGGATGTCAAAAATAATTAATATACGCGATTCAAATCCGTTATAACTAGTTTTATTCCATTTTAAATCATTTGTCAAGCATAATATCTATCATGGTTAAGGTCAACCTGTAGGTACAGTTTTAGGTCAAACGTTAGATAATAGATTGCTTTGATTTTAACAATAAATTAGATAACCTTCACCTTAAAACGTTTCGATGAAACATTTTTGCTTTTATATTTGTTTCTATCAATATTAATAGTTCTTTGTAATGTAGACTCGTTGGTCTTATGGCTGACTTGTAAGTAGTAGAGCTTTGAAGTAATGAGTTTAAATCCCGGGTCGGGTAAAAAGCATGAACTTTACCTCATGGATTTTTTGGACCAGATATTTAAAGCTGGCTGGTAAAGATCATTGTTGAGTCTTCACTGTGTGACGATAAATCGTGTGTTTCTGCCGAGCAAATCTTTTATGTAGTAATTTGGTCAGTATTTACAGACTCGTATCTCGGAAATAATGTAAAGTTCTTCGTCCTTAGCCGAAATTCTTGATATCATATTGAATTTCCCGTTATATATTTTCCCATTGAATTAATTATGTATTATCATTTAAAATTCAAATCGCTGCAATTGTGTCTTTCAACTAATATTTGTTTAAATATTTAAATAACTTTAAAACCTTTGTGTAAAAGCTTTGCACGCAATGTTTAATTTATTTTGGTCGTGAGTGAGTATCTATGTACTATAGTATGTATGTGTGTTTACCCTTTGTATTTTAAAAACAGTAATTAGTAATACCAACTTCAAACTAAACTAATCCAATATCATAAAAAAAAATCATCAAGTACAAGAGAATATTATTAGTCCTAATTATTTCCTATAAATAGGTATTTAAGGGCGACATGTGAATAACAGAACAATGACTAACTAAGTTTAATTTTTTTTTTAATAATCATCTTTAAATAACAACAAAAACTAAGTGGCGTCGTGGGACGCTTGGTGGGAAGGAAGTTGTAGCTGTATATTATATATTAAATAAAAAATTTAAGAATAATTAAACCGTACAATTATCCTCAACGTTAAAAGAAATAAAGTCATAAAACCCCGTGGGAATTAAAACATTAACAAAAAATAAGTTTAAAAAAAATATGTTTTATCTGAGCTTGTGGTTTCACCCGCTCGTAATTTATAAGATTTTACATATAGCACCCCTCTCAAGGGGTGATTTAGAAAAAGCCCCAGGACTCAAAAATCTATATTTTATTTTTTATCAAAATCGGCTCAGGGGTTAAGTCCATTTAGATAAAAAAATTGTGTGAGGTAACAAACGGAATTACATTCGCTTTTATAATATTAGATAAGATAAAAAAACAAACACAATTGAATGAAAAAAAAATTACTGTCATTAAAAATCCTAAATTAATTAAGATACTAACAAAAAATATTTTTTTATAATATTCTATAAAAACGTTTAGAAAAACAGAGGAAAAAAGAGGAAGAGGAGGAGGTAGGGTTGCCAGGTCGTGAAACCTATCAGCCGGACAGTCCAGCTAGTTCCTCCGGACATTTATTTATTTATTTATTTAAGGTTCGTCAAGTTACAAATCAAATGGGTTGATACGTTACAATTATAATAAAGCTACGTAAATATTAACAATTTGTAACTTTGTGTAGACAAACAACACATGCATATACATTTAAGTGAGAAAGAAGCTAAAGAGTAATAAAGTTATACCATAAAATATGATTCGTATCTAATAGAAAAAAAAGAGAAAAACCGACATATGGGTATAAAAACCCTACATTATTACTTTTCTGATTATTACTATAACTGTTGCTAAATTCTAATTAAACATAAATAAAATCGAATATATGACGATTGCGGATAAATAAATAAAATATAAAACGCCTAAAAAACCGGACAAGCTGGACATCGGTTATCTTGGCCGGACACACAATCAAAAAGCCCAACTATTTAAATAATCGCGAAAATTTTAGACAACATTAAGCCCAAGTATGTCCGGCTTTATCAGCCTGGCAACCCTACCTGGAGGGGTTGTAGTGTTTTTTCTACACGTGACGTTTTCTGCCATTTAAGTATAGTGTAACATGTAGAAGAAATTCGTTTGAATAAAACGCTATCGCATCTATTATTGTTTTATGAGACATAGCGCATTATAAAACTGTGAATTTGTGGTTGTATGACGTCATCACGATCTGTATCACGGTTAAGGTCGTCGTTTCTCATTCCGTTTCACGTACTCACCGACGCTATTTATACAATATTTGTAGATTACGACTTTGTTTCAGTAGCTACTAACCTATAAAGAACGCGTACAGGATAATAAAATATTCGCTTACATTATTAGTATCGTGTAATAAGAGAATATCCCATTCCTTACGTCGCCAATGGTAAATAAAATATTATGTCCATTGTGCCTGTAGATACACTTTCTCACTCACCTTTCACACCGGAACGTAATGTCCATAATATAATGCTGTTTGCTAAAAGTATATCTGAATAGTTTGTGTTCCAATGCAGACGGGTGGGTCTGTTCAAATATGTAATATCTCGAAATAATTCCAAATTCAAAAATTTGAACGGTCATTTATATTTTTAAGAATATGTCATTTTTTTCTTTTTGATAGAAGTATTAGGCATTAACGCTTAAAAAGTGTAAGAACTAAACTGCTCTAAATTTTAAACTAATATTTACTTAATCTAATTTAAATAAACGATACTTATACTGACGTGGATTTGTCTTAATAAATAAGATCTACTATTTATTACTTTACGTAGTCTTTGCCCTTCATGTAGTTAACTCAGCTTGAGTAGCTTGTAACTATTTGATCACAAACAAAAAATATCATCAAATAAATGTTATATATAACAGGCACGTCGGAGTAATTATCTTAATAATGTTGAAAACCGTATCAAAATCGTAGTAGTGGTTTAGAAGGTATGCAACAGACGTACATATATATAAAAATAATGTTCTTTTCTATTGAATGATAATGCTATCCTAATCTTTATGAATTAAGAATCGCACGTTCAAATTTCGTATCGATTATTTGTATTTTTATCAAAGAATCGTGAGTTTTTTGTCACTACACCGATGGCATTAGGTGTATTTTATATTATTAATGCGATATCAATCTTAGGAAAGATATCTGACGATAAGGGATAAGACTTATATTCTATTCGTTTCCGCCTTACAATTTACCTTTGCACTCCTTAGACTTATTATAAAACCAAATTGTTACGTGTGCAATTTTCAAATAAACAAGATTTATTTTATGACCCGTTCTCCACAAGGTAGGATCCTAACCACTAGGCGATTATGGACTGAGAGCTGAGATGACCCAGTGGTTAGAACGCGTGCATCTTAACCGATGATTGCGGGTTCAAACCCTGGCAAGCACCACTGAACATTGATGTGGTTAATTTGTGTTTATAATACATCTTGTGCTCGGCGGTGAAGGAAAACATCGTGAACAAACTAAATTGGAACAGCGTGGTGGAATATCTTCAAGCCTTCTCCTCAAAGTGAGATGAGGCCTTAGCCCAGCAGTGGGATATTTACAGGCTTTTGATTTGGTTTTGATCCCAAAACGAAATCATTGACAAATGAAGGTTACATGATGTACAGACGTAACGAAATGTTTTTCACTAACAAAAACGAACATAAAGGCGATTCAATGGCCGTGAGTGACAATGGTCGGTCAGCAAGCGTGACCAATAATATTAGAATTCGTAACTTAAATTACTAAAATACCTGATACATAAATATGTATGACATTAAAAAAAAATCTGGCATGCTCACTCACTCAAGTCAAAGCTAAATCTATACTAATATTATAAATCTGAAAGTAACCCTGTCTGTCTGACGCTATTTAACTACTAAACCAATGAATGGGATTTGATGAAATTAGATGTGAAGAAAATTTGAACTACAAGGAAGGACAATTTTGCCATTGTTGCGAAACCGCGGACGGCAAACTAGTTGTTCAATTTTGACAATTAAGCCAATGGCAAAATTTCTATTTATAAATGTATATCATTATTAATAAATTCATAATTTGTTTTAATTTGATTTGAATGAAGACACAGATTAAGCAAGCAGACGTGACATAGGTAAAGTCGACACGTCTGCACCACACGAGGTGTCGATCAGACTGACATTTAGCCGCTTGTCCGCGTCGTTCGTTAGTTTTGACCAATTACGTACGATCTCTGATTACCGTATTAGTTTTTCTCAAACAGCTATTTATAGTAAATTAACGGTTCGTAAATTCACACAGCTGGTTTACGAAAACTAGTCGGCATTGAGGATGTAGTAACAATTGTTTTATGTGGCTTATTTGTGATGGTCACATTTTACTGTATTTTTTATATTTAAGGTAGACGGACAACGGCTATAGAGTCAGAAATATTAAACGTTTCTCACATCGAAATCAACCCTGTGAGCTAAGATGTTATGTCCTTTGTGCCTGTGATTACACTATAGCAACTACTAGCTTAGTACTGCCGTTTAATGGTAGGACGATGGGGGCAGGAGTCGAGATGGCCCAGTGGTTAGAACGCGTGCATCTTAACCGATGATTGCGGGTTCAAACCCAGGCAAGCAACGCTGTTTCATGTGCTTAATATGTCTTTATAATTCATCTCGTGATCTGCGGTGAAGGAAAACACCGTGACGAAACCTGCATGTGACAAATTTCGTAGAAATTCTGGCACATGTGTATTCCACCAACCCGCACAGCCGGAACAGCGTGATGGAATATGTTCCTAACGTTCTCAAAGGGAGAGGAAGCCTTTAGCCCAGCAGTGGGAATTTACAGGCTGTTGTTGATTGAGGCAAAAACATACAATAGTTGTAACTTCCCATCTATTGCTTAAATGTTATCTAATCTAAACTAATATTATAAATGTGTAAGCAATTCTATCTGTCTGTCTGCCGCTCTTTCACTGTCAAACCAATGAACCGAAATTTGCTTTGAAGCACCCTTGAACTCCAGCGAAAGACATAGGCTACTTTTCTTGCCTAACCTGATAATCCACCCATAAAACGCTAGCGAAGCCGCGGGTAACAACTAGTATATATTATATAATTGAAAAGTTTCCATGAATTCAGCTCTCTAAATAAATCTTTCTAATTCTACTTTCAGGTAGAACATGTACCCATACATTGCTGTTCGCGCAGTTGATCACACCTGATGGCACGAACCACGGGCTCCACGGGTTCGTGGTGCCTATCCGGAACCCGGACACCTTGGAAACGTATCCTGGTCTCACTGTCGGGGATATGGGGGAGAAGATTGGCGTCAATGGCATTGATAACGGGTGAGTTTTCCATGATGAGAACAGTTGACAACAGAGGACTTGTTTACTGTTAAAGATAAACTATAGGGTACTTAACCTGAAAATAGAGGTTTTGCGCAAACTTTTTTTGTATGACATAAGTAAGTGGACGAACAAATGGTCCATCTGAAGGTACCACTGCCCCTAGACAATTGCGCAGTTTGAAACAATTCATAACATCGCCAATGCGCTATCAACTTTGGGAACTAAGATGTTATGACCTCTATGCCTGTAGTAACACTCGATCACCATTCAAACCGAAACTTAATAAAACTGAGAAAATCTGATGAGTGGGTGGTACCTACCCAGACTACCTTTCACAAAGCCTTACTACCAAGTGAATTGTTTAGATTAACTATGTTTGCGGTACTATTGTACATCACAATATCTTCACGTTCTCATGGCTACAGTCTCTAAACCTCAACCCTGAAAGATGATCATTTAAATCAAATCAAAATAAACTTTATTCAAGTAGGCTTTTATAAGCAGTTTTGAATCGTCATTTAACAATTAAGTGAAGATACCACAGGTTCGGAAAGTAGATTCTACCGAGAAGAACCGGCAAAATCAGTAGTTACTCTTTTTTAACATTTAAAAAATGTTACATGTTACAAAGTCATATCAGTTAAATACAATTATTTAAATTAATATATCCTGCTTGGAAGTCAACAGGTATTAACTTCACGCTTTTTTATCACCTATAAAATCTTGTATCGAATAATATGCTTTTTCTACCAATGTATTTTTACATTTTTAAAGTTAGCTAACTGAACTAATTGTATAAGTAATATTTTGTTCGATTAACATTGACTATAAATATCTACCGTGACGCAAGGTAGAACACAATACTCGTATATCGCCGTATCTTATCGCTAATGGATTGTCACAATCTCAAAAATGTTATGATTCATAATCGATGTTTTCATGATAGCGAATAAATACGATAACGTTACACGCGTCCTTGACCCTCATTTAAGGATAACTTTTTCGATTTAAACTTTTTTTTTGTTTAAATATTATGTTAATTATATTAAATATATGCTAGGAGCTGAGATAGCCCAGTGGTTAGATCGCGTGCATCTTAACCGATGATTGCGGGTTGAAACCCAGGCAAGCACCTCTATATATATGTGCTTAATATGCTTAATTTGTGTTTATAATGCTATGTCTAATTTCATCGAAATTCTGCCACATGTGCATTCCACCAACCCGCATTGGAACAGCGTGGTGGAATATGTTCCAAACCCTCTCCTTAATGGACGAGGAGGCCTTATCTCAGCAGTGGGAAATGTACAGGCTGTTACTTACATTAAATATAATAATAGCCGAATCGAATACTCCAATGGAAATAAGAAAAATGATAAAAAAACCTTAGATTTACTTATTTAAAAGAAAGAAAGAAAGAAATGTTTAATAGGACACGAGACACAAAAAAAAAGAAGTACAACAAAAATAAAAATATGTAAACTAAAACTACTGACTAACTTAATCTAAAAAAAAACAATGATGACAAAACAATGATAATTAACGTGTCCTACAAGGTGTACCAGTGGGTATACAGCTTCCAAGTTGGGTTCTTATTAATCCTCAATGTTTGTGCTATTCTAGGTTAAGGATTAACATGGAAATAGGCTATTTGACTATGCGAAAAATAAATTGTAAATTATTGTAATCAGTATATATTATGACTTTGGAAATGGTTATTTACTAACGAAACTTGAAAATAATATTTAATTTATTCAAAAATCAATAAATAAAAATGCTTTTTTTCAAACGTTTGTCACGTGACACAAAACGCTCCTGATTGGCCGGTCTTATGATGAAGTAACTTTCTTTTAAACCTTGCTTTTCTACTATATGTACCACAGATTAAAATACAGCAAAGTGACGTCACCGACCCCATTGCAGTGCCATATTGTCAAAGTAGCGTTTTCGCGCGTTATTTAAATATGGAAATTTTAATATGATTTTTTTCGGCAAATATGTACTAAAAATAAAAAAATCAACTTTTACTGGGTTCCTTAATCTCTACTAAATAATATAAAATGGATTTTAAAAACCAGTCAAATAGCCTATTGTTACTAGTCTTCAAAATTTAATTGAGTTCTTTACCTCATCCGTATCATCTCATTCGTGTCATTTCTTCTCTATCCTACCCTATATTAGCAAAATAACCTGTTCGCTGTCGGCACAACTAAAAGCTATTAAACTAGGAATTATATTTGATACAAAAATAATCTATAGGAAATCGGTTGACTTCATTTGTGTGAATAAAATGCCAATACGATTTTTTTTGTTAATCAATGCGACTATAATGTTTTTATGATTCAAGGTCGTCGAGTAATTGATATTCCGATAATATATGACAACGCTAATTCGTAAAACATAATTAATTGCGTAAAAGCTAAAGGTCTCGTGTGTTATAAATCATTATAATTGTATCAATGATATTATATAAACATAAATTTTCTCGATTGATGTACATTTTAATTAAAATAAGATATTTCTCGTCAAATTACCTTTTCATAGATATGCGTGGAAATATTTAATTTTCAGATAATCGAATAAATATCGGACAGAGCGCACGGTTAATAATTTTGACGTAATAAAAGAGAATACAAACTCCAAATCGAATATCCGCTAGTAATGAACAATTTGAAATATTAATAATTATTTTTTAAACTTAATTTGTCATTAAAAAAATCACCATATTTTGCACTACCGGATATTGTATTCGCTTGTGACAGATACAAACATCTTAAGTAATGAAAAATAAATAATAATCTTTTTCCTTCCGTCTTAGCAGTTTTACGGGTTTTCCTTACTATATGTAACCAGTATTCCTTATTATATTTATAAAGTATGTTAAATTATCCTTTTAGTAAAACTGATTGAAATTTAATACTTACATCGTATCTAAAACTATTAAATGACTCAACTCAAGATAAATTAATAGAAAAGAAAAATACATTGATTACTAATTTAATTTAAACTGAAATCGACATGTATTACAGTTTTAAAACTTTTTTCTAGAAGAAATTTGTTTGCCGTTGTGAAATACTGATTATTATATATTTATTTGTTCCAGGTTCATAATGTTTAACAAGTACAGAATACCGCGCGAAAATCTTCTCAACAGAACAGCGGATGTCACCGAAGATGGCACATACGAGAGCTCCTTCTCGGAGCCGTCCAGGATACTCGGAGCGGCCTTGGAGAATTTATCAGCAGGTATTGTTATTTAACGTATTCATATTCCTTGAAAAATATTTCGAAGGTAAAAAAGCACTAAAAGTCATTCATTTTGACGACGACCTCCATGGTCGAGTGGTTTGTACACCGGTTTTCATGGGTACGCCACTCTGAGGTCCCGGGTTCGATTCCTGGCCGAGTCGATGTAGATTACCATTAGTTTTCTATTTTGTCTTGGGTCTGGGTGTTTCTGGTACCGTCGTTACTTCTGATTTCCATAACACAAGTGCTTCAGCTACTTACATTGGGATCAGAGTAATGTATGTGATGTTGTCTCATATTTATTTATTTATTTATTTTATTTTTATTTATTTTACGGTCAAAATATAAATCCGAATTAAGATTATAAGATCTAAAGCATCTCAGAATATATGATAATATAAGCCGGGTTTCGGGGCAGGGCGCATTGGCATCATGCAGGAGAGCTGCCAGTCGCTGGCCAGCGCCGTAAGCATTGCCGTGCGCTACGCCGCCACGCGCACGCAGTTCGGCGAGCGCGCACGCGAGACGCCGCTCATAGACTATCCGCTGCACGTGCGTACTCTAACACCCGTCACACACTTACACCATTCCTTCTCTAACTATGTCACTTTCATACCTAGACGCAATATCTTACTATACGGATTCCAATCGGAAGAAGTAAAGATATCAAACCTTAGATTTGCATTTTAGATCATTGCTAAAAGATCTCCTGTATGGCCTATAGAAAGTGCTCGATTGATATATCTTTCTTTATAATTTAAACTTAATTAAATAATCACTTTATACTATTTCATTTTACTTCCGGTAGCAACTTCGATGACATTGTAAATTATAATTCTTTAAATGCCACAATGAATACTATACATTATTATTATTTTGATATAATATTCCATATAGCAATGGCGCCTGTTCGGCCACGTCGCTGCGGCGGTTATCTACCGGTTGTATATCGGTAAATTTTCGTACGTTTACTTGAACATCGTGGAGAAATCCAACGCCGGACACCGGGTGGACAATTTGGTGAGTTTAACATTTGAATAAAGAATCGCTATTATTACAACAACAACAACAACAACAACAGCCTGTAAATTCCCACTGCTGGGCTAAAGGCCTCCTCTCCCTTGGAGAAGGTATGGAACATATTCCACCACGCTGTGACTTCCACGACGCTATTATTACACACTATCCAAAATTTGTATTCGCTTTTAATTTCGTAGTCTCTTGTTAGCAAGAATTGTTAAGTACTAAACTCATTCTCAGTTGATTTGATTGTGATTTTGTATTCACTTTTGTTGCTTCAAACTCAAATTCCTTTATTCAATGTCGTAGCATTACACTTACTTAGTGATACTGTCAAAGTAAACTTTAACACCTGTTCGGAAAAAGAAACCCTGACTTGAAAAGAATCTGCGAAAGAAACTGAACGGATCTTCTTTTAGTCAAATTAATTAAATATATATTGAATATGAATAGAAATAGCCAGGAGGCGATCGTTGCATTCTCAAGGTGTGCTATCAATCATAAACTCACTAATTTAGTTAGTAACCTTTCGCACAAAATCGTTCCTTAACAATTTGTTAAATTTGGCAAAAGAAGCATTTTAAACGCTTTCTGATATTGAACAATATTAGAGGTTTTTTGAGGAGGACCATTGTTTACATTGTCATACTTTACTGTTTCATATTACTTTTAATAAACAAAGAGGTGTAATTAGCAAACAATACTATATTATGTTTATTCCTAACAAGAAAGGGCATGTCATTTATGTATATGAGGAATAGAAATGGTCTGAGAATTGATCCTTGAGGGACCCCCAGAGCAACTGAGACCCCAGGAGACCTTGTCCCTTTTACGTCAAACCTCGGAAGTCTATTCCAGGTAAGAAGTCAAAAGGTCGAGCGCAAATTCTCTAATTCCGTAGTGCTGTAGTTTCTTGAGCAGAGTTCCACGTTGAACACAATCAAAAACTGTGGATAAGTCGCAGAAAATATCTAAGGCATTCTGCGGCCGCTCCTAGGTTTCATAGATAATTTTATGATCTCAATACCTGCGTCGGTAGTCCAAATTGTTTTCTATGAAGTAGAGTGTGTCTATTTTTTATTGATTGTGCCTTCAAGTTGGACTTAGTCAAATTTACTTTTGAGTCTTCTCAATAGCTTATATAGCTTGTTGTTGTTGTTGCAACATGTCAGCTTTAAAGTATTAGTATAAAATAAGGTTTACTTACTAATACTATTAACTTTAATTTTTGTGTTTCATACAATTTTTTCTTTTCTCCAATATCATATTATGACTATGATTATATTGGTTTTAGCGATAAGGCCGCCTATTGTACATTTTTCTTTTCTTTGTTTTTGTTTTACTCCTATTATTTTTGGTGTGCAATAAAGAGTATATAAATAAATAAATAAATAAATGATTGTAAGTTTCAAATGGTTATACAATTCGCGTGTAGAGCGAGGCTGTGTCAGAGATTCACGCCATGGTGTCGAGTAGCAAGCCGCTGCTGACGTGGGGCGCGCTGCGGGCCGCGCAACAGGCGCGCGAGGCCTGCGGCGGACACGGGTATCTCAAGGTACTAAACTTACCACGAGCTCGATTTAATGATTCCAACTACTATTATAAAGGCGAAAGTTTGTATGTATGGATGTTTGTTACTCTTTCACGTAAAAACAACTGAATGGATTCGAATGAAACTTTACCACAATATAGCTTATACATCAGAATAACACATAGGCTACAATTTTTGAGGTTTCCAATGTGAGGTCGTAAAAAAACACATTTTTTGCGCTTACATTGCAAACGCTGACTGAATCCTACAAGATAGATCAAAACAATGTACTACAGTATTGTACAACTTAAAAAGGTCTACAAAAAAGTCCATGATGGTATATGTTTATCTCTTAGGAATAACCCACAATAACAATTTTTTTATCCTTTACTTTGTACGAGAAATAATGACTTATTTACGAAGCGATTACTAGACTAGACGGGACGAACCTGAAGTCGCGGGCAAAAGCTAGTACGTGATAGTTATTTTAATGCCCCCCCTCGCAGTGCTCCAACCTGGGCGACATCCGCAGCAACCACGAGCCCACGGTGACGTACGAGGGCGACAACAACGTGCTGTCGCAGCAGGCCGGCAACTGGCTGCTGCGACAGTACGAGGCTGCGCGCGCGGGCGCCGACGTGGACTCGCCGCTCGCCTCCGTGGCCTTCCTGCGCGACCTGCCGCGCATGCGCGCAGCCGCCTTCCGCGCCACTACCACCGACGAACTCAAGAACCCCGACTGTGAGACCCCTTGCTAGCTATATTCACTATCGATACTAATCTAAACCTAACTCAGTGGTAGCCCGGCTGGGTAAGTACCACCCACTCATGAGATATTCTGCCGCCAAGCAGCAGTCCCAGCTATTATTTTAATACCAGTTTAACCACAGACGCAAGAGATATAACAAATTATTTCCTAACTTTGGTAACGCATTGCCGAAATAAAGGATGGTTAATATTTCTAACAGTGCTAATGTCAGTGAGTGGTGGTGACCACTTAACATCCTGTTGTTAAGTGGTCACCACGCCAAGTGCCACCTGTGGCACATTTGCCAATCTGCTTACCTTATAAAAACAAAGAGGCAACCCATATATATATAATTTTACAAGGAACAGAAAGTTACATAACGAATTCTTCTAAATATCGTTGCTATTTTGGTTTATATAAATGTTAGATTAATATTCACGCGTCGCATCGCAAGGGTTGAGGCGAAAATTTAAAGCGGCTTGGCGTTTTGAGTCAATCAAGGGAACTAAGTGCTCTTCGTTTTCTAGAAACCAGTCGTAAGATTTTATCTTTTGATACCCAAACACTTTTCCTGCAGTGTCAGTCAGAAGAGACTTCAGTTTTTCCCATTCGACTTGCGCTGATGCCGTACTGTCCCAAGTTGCAACTTCTTCACGGACAAGTCTCCCAAAAGATTCCACTACCTCCATGTCACGAGTCTTAAAAAGATTTATCTTTTTTCGACCGAGCGGCTTGGAAGAATGGACTCTCCTGGGGACAAGTCGAACTTTAGTAGCAACGAGACTGTGATCGGTGTCGCAATCGGCACTGTGAAACGCCCGCGTGTGGAGCGTTTCCCGCAGGTCCCTCCTTCTTGACAGAGCAAGGTCTAATTGGTGCCAGTGTTTAGATCGAGGATGTATCCACGAGACTTTCCGCATCATTTTGCCTTTAAAAAAGGTGTTGGTGACACACAGCTGGTGCTTTGAGCAAAACTCCAACAATCGTTGCCCGTTGTCGTTTAGCTTACCTATGCCGTTTGCACCGAGGCATTCAGGCCAGGCTGATGTGTCCTGACCGACGCGAGCATTAAAATCACCCAAAATGTGCAGTCTGTCAGTTGGATTTACCCTACGTACTGTCTCTTCGAGCTGGTCATAGAATTGGTCCTTGGTCTCTGGTTTTGAATTAAGCGTTGGTGCGTAAGCGGAAATTAGAGTGACACGAAGGCAAAAGCCGCACTCCAGCGCAGCACGCGCTTTTTTGCAAATGCGTATTGGACGGAGCTTTGCCAAAGCATCCAAGCGTGCGCAAGCGCGGGGGATACTGGCGGGGTTTACGCAGGCATCAAAAGAGCTCTTGGACCTACACCAAAAAAGACGGCACCTCTCAAAGAAATCGACGGTTCTGTTATAACAGACAGCACTCGTCAGATGGCAAGATGGGTAGAACATTACAAGGTTCTCTACTCGTGCCCAGTGGACATTAAGCCAGATGCGGTGGAGCTTGTCCCGAAACTGGCATCTTGGCACGAGCTAGACGCCGCACCCACCGTAGAGGAACTTTATCTGGCCGTCAAGCAGCTCAAATGCGGAAAGAGTCCTGGTAAAGACGATGTTGTCACCGAAGTCGTCAAGCTTGAGTGCCTCTTGCCCATCCTCCACAACCACCTGGCTAAGTGTTGGGAAGAAAACTACGTCCCTCAGGATATGCGAGATGCTAACATTGTCACTCTTTATAAAGGCAAAGGCGACCGCGGCGACTGCAACTGTTACCGCGGAATATCTCTTCTTAGCATCGTCGGTAAGGCCTTTGCTAGGGCCATTTTAGGCAAACTACAAAGGCTCGCCGATCGCGTATACCCTGAGGCACAATGTGGTTTTAGGTACCAACGGTCAACTGTCGACATGATATTTTCACTCAGACAGCTACAAGAGAAGTGTAGGGAGCAACATACACCCCTAGTCGTTGCATTTGTAGACCTAAATAAGGCCTTTGACTCCGTGAGCAGAGAGGGGTTATACTCGGTTCTTGTCAGAATTGGATGCCCCCCGAAACTCCTAAGGATAGTGCAATCGTTCCACGAAGGTATGGAAGTCACAGTCCTGCACAATGGCAACATATCTACGCCATTTGACGTACGCTGTGGCGTTCGTCAAGGTTGTGTACTGGCCCCTACCTTGTTCGGAATATTCTTCTCGGTGCTTCTGAAGGTTGCTTTTGGGGATGAACAGCAGGGCGTCCACTTACACACGCGAACTGATGGTAAGCTGTACAACATCTCAATGCTCAAGTCCAAACGCTACAGGGAGGACCTATTTGTAGATAGTCTTCTCTTCGCTGACGACGCTGCCTTTGTTGCTCATGACCAGGCTCAACTCCAGAACCTAATAGACAAATTTGCCAGAGCTTGCCACCTTTTTTCAATGTCCATAAATTGTAAGAAGACCGTTATTTTAGCGCAAGGATGTTTAGAACAACCAGTCATCTTGCTTAACGACGAACCTCTGCAGGTGGTTAACAAATTTTGCTACCTTGGGTCGCAATTGTCGAGCAATCTCTCGCTTGATGCAGAGATCGACTCCCGCATCGGCAAAGCAGCCTCCACGTTCGGGAGGCTCCGTTCAAGGGCTTGGGACAACAGACACCTTACGGTAAAAACGAAAATGCTTGTTTACCAATCATGTGTCCTAAGCACACTCTTGTATGGAGCAGAAACGTGGACAACGTACGCAAAACAAGAACGCCGACTGAACACATTTCACTTGCGCTGTCTTCGAAACATTCTGGGCATCACGTGGAAGGATCGAGTGACAAACGAGTCTGTCCTAGGCGAGGCACAACTGCATAGCATCACGGCCATTCTAAAAAAAAAACGGTTACGGTGGCTGGGACACGTGCATCGAATGGAGCACATTCGTCTGCCAAGGCAAATACTGCTGGGACAGGTTGCGGATGCGAAAAGGTCTGTTGGGCGGCCTATGCTCCGTTACAAAGATTGCGCTAAGCGTGATATGGTTGCGTTTAACATCCCTAGCAGCCGATGGGAGGAACTGGTCGAGGACCGTGCCAAGTGGCGACGCCTTATTCACGCAGGTCAATCAAAGCATGACGATGCCTGGTTTAAAGTTCTTAAGGAAAAACGCGTTAGGCGTCATGAGCGGGCTTCAAACCCCCGCCCACCCGGGGGCGCATACACTTGTCGGGAGTGCGGCCGAAGGATCCTCTCTCGCATTGGTCTCTTTAGTCATGAACGCAAGTGCTGCTTAAATCATCTGTCATAGATGCAGAGGCCTATATATAGATTAATATTATAATATTTGTCCACAGTTATAATTTCGACCTACAAGTGGCTTCTGTGCTGGTTATTGAAGTACACTCACGAAAAGAACGAGGCAGAACTCGCCAAGGGGCTCACCAAAGTCCAGGCGAGGAACAACTGTCAGGTGTACCGGTGGAAAAATCTCACCAAAGTGTACGCGGAGTATCTCACGCTGATATTCTCATTAGAAGCCATAGAAACGAAAGAGAAGGAATTGCAGCCGGTGCTGATGAAACTATTCTGTCTGTATGGTCTGTGGTGCCTCGATGATAACTTGGTGGAGTTGTACCAGGGGGGATTCTCCAAGGGGGAGGAAATGGCGAGATTAATAAGGGATGCGCTGTTGGAACTCTGTTCGGAAGTGAAGGGAGATATCGTTAGTGTAGTGGACTCGCTTGCGCCGACGGACTTCGTTCTCAACTCCGCTTTGGGAAAAAGTGATGGAAAAGTAAGTTATGACATGACATACTT
This sequence comes from Vanessa cardui, assembly GCF_905220365.1. Classification (NCBI taxonomy): domain Eukaryota; kingdom Metazoa; phylum Arthropoda; class Insecta; order Lepidoptera; family Nymphalidae; genus Vanessa; species Vanessa cardui. The sequence continues at coordinate 12,928,886 of NC_061133.1, read as the reverse complement.
AATACACATTAGTAAGATATCTAAGACATTGCCTGTTTAATTTCACGAGTGTAAGTAATAAAGTATCTTTGGCCGTCTGTCCTCTGCTAAACCGATTTTGATTCAATTTTATGTGATTGACTAAATTTGATATGCCGAGATGGCCCCGTGGTTAGAACGCTCGCATCTTAATACATTTTTTATTCATGTGCTTAATATGTGTTTACAATTTATCTCGTGCTCGGCTATGAAGAAAAACATCATAAGGAAATTAGACACATGCTAGTGTCCAATTTTATAGAAATTCTACAACGTGTGTAAATATTAACTTTGTAATATTATATTTCGATTACCTCAGTGGTCGAGTGGTTACTTTTCACGAGTACGCCACTCCAAGGCACAGACGATTCCCGGCTGAATCGATACAGGAAAAGTTAATTAGTTTTCTATGTTGTCTTGGGTCTGGGTGTTTGTGGTACCGCTGGTACTACTGATTTTCCATAGTCGTTAATTCTGCTTTTCCACAGTCCAAGTACTTTAGCAACTTACATAGGAATCAGAATAATGTATGTAATGTTGTCCAACACCATAATGCAACTCGTTTGATTACTTTCAGTTGTAACTAAGCTACTTTAGGTACTTTCATAGGAATCAGAATGTATGTGATGTTGGCCAACACCATAATGCAACGTGTTTGAATACTTTCAGTTGTACCAGAATCTCCAGAAAGCATTCTTCAGTCAGCCCGGTGTCTTCGAGCGAACGCCGTGGTGGCGGGATGTCGTACCTTCCTCTAAACTGTAAGGATAATGTATATAGAACCGTAGATTTTGGACACAAAAATTATATTGTATAGAGAAAAAGAAACTATTTTTCCCCTGTATCTTTATTACTAGATGCAAAGATTAATTTGATTTATTTTTTATATCATATTTATACTTTACCGAAGGTATGTTATTTTTTATATTAGATTATTTTTTTATTATCTCGAAGTTTTTTTTGTATGAATTTTTTTTTTTAATTTGAGAATCTTTCATTTACATAATTAGAAGTGCAAAGTGAAAAGGCATAAGTGCCAAAAATGATATTTTGGAAAATATGTTTAAAGATTAAGTTAATAATTGTCCCGTAAGTATTGTTTTGGCGGTTTAGCCTTTCTTACTCTCCAGTGACGATAGGATGCTGTGGCGTAGTACTTTAGACGTACTTTTTAACACATTCTAATAACATATCATGTAGAAATTTAATGATATGTCAAGTGTATGTCTTATTCTTATTGAATGTCTCATAAACAAAAAATTTAAACTATTTTAAAATTTGGCATAATGGTATGAAAAAACACACTCTATTTTACTAAAGGCCAAAGTTGTAAAGTAATAATAAAATTTGAGTCATGTAAGTTTTCAATGTGTATTTTAAGTGTTATTCCATGAAGCTCGCTGCGATTATTTTTATTTCTTAAGTTTTCTGGTTTAAGCCTACCAAAAACAGTTGATAGGTTATAAGAAACTTGGTCATTATCGTTAAAAAACATGACAATGAAACCAGCGCCATACATTCATTACCATATTCCGTGTTGCCAGCTACTGTAGAAGAATTCTAGCGCAAAATTGGAAATATTTTCATCACATATATTGGGTAGCGTTAAAAATGAAAGTTTTCCAAAAAATCTTAAGTATATAAACAAACATGAAATTTATCTATTTTTTATTACTTACAATCGACGTCACAAATAACATTATTATGTTCATCATATCAGCCATAAATTACATCACATATGAATGTGGATTATGATACACCGAATGTATGGTGTGTTTGATAAGATGGTTGCAAGCTGTGATGTGAAACTTATAATAAAATACAATAAAGTTGCCAAATACTGGAAAATTAATATTAAATCATAGTGTTGAACACATAAAAATATTCTATTAAATTAATAATAAATTTATATTGAAATATTTTATTTGAAATTGTAATGTCATTAATGTAATTATAATGAATTGTGTTGGAGGATGTTGTGTGGAGTCTTTTGTATATGTCTTTGTGCGATGCTATTTATGGCTGATCTGTTTGAGTGAGATTTAAATGTATCTCATTAATCGAATATCAACTAATAGGTTTCATTATATTCATATATATTCAAATGTTACCGTTCTAGAGTATTAAGTTAAACTTATGCCGTTTAAATGTATCAGAGATAGTGAATTACATTTAGTAGAGTAACAAATATCATCTCTTGTTCTATATTTAAACTATAATTTTAGTATTGTAAGGCTGTGGTAGGACATGCTAGATTTTCTATACAATCTCTACAACTTTTGTTGTTTAGTTCCTCATGTAGAAACTTTGTGAAGGGATGGAAACATTAAAATCTATATTTTTAAACAATACAATTATGAGGTGGGGGTATTAATTTAAACACGTGCAAAGAGGTTCTTTTAAGAAAAAGTTCGTTAATAATAATTATATAAAGCCAGGATTACATTGTGGTTATGAGGGGATTTTAAATAATACTTTTTGGTTATTTAAATTCAATCAAAGGCCATTATCTCAAGTGATAAATGATGTTCCAATATATCCTGTGATCTGTGAACAGTGAGCTCATATATTCTCTTCACTAGAATTTTGAACAGTTACTACAAAACAGACCACTTAGTTTTCTTTTTAAATTAAATTATTCAAAGAATATAAAAGTTACTAAATAATGTGAATATTATATACATTTCATGTCTCATTGTTCGATATTCATTGCATTTAAAATATTTTTAATAGAATAAAGTTAAAGGTTGGGTGTAGTGAAGTTAAGTTGTACACGGAATTGTATGAAAAAGTAATATATACAACCTCCTTTCAACTTCATACACACAGGGTACAAAACAATATTATTGTATTTTTACAAATGTGGTATTTATTCGCATCGCGTTAAGGGGGAGTATTGCATGTTACTTCTCACTCTACCCTCGCGTTATGACAGTTGATGCGTGTTTTAAATAAAATTTAAAGGAATGAATTCTATGCTGTGCCCATTTCTATATGATTACTTTAAACGGTTGCAAATAATTCTATTATTACTGTATAAGAATTATATGTAGGTAGAAAAATATTTCAAATTATGTTAATATTAAATAGCCAAATATAAACAATACAACTTAGTAGAATTTATTTAAGTAAAGGGTCCGTTTCAGTGCTTTTGATGCAAGTCAAACATAAGCCTCACTCGCGTTTTGTTATTCTATAGTATCCTTATACAAATTATTTGTTTTACAGATGTTATAGTTTATGTTGCTCTAGCATTATTGATTCTGAATATCATTATTATTATAATTTATTTCAAAATGTTGTGTTCAATTAAATATGTCTTATAATTTTACTATGATCAATGTTTTTGTGTTAATTTGAAAAGTGCAAAATGGTAACGGGCCCGTTGTTGTTATAATATATTGTTGATTTATTAATATGTCATTTATTAGTCGATAAATAAATATTACATTCATATAGAATAAAATTAAAATTTAATCGATTTCAAATATATTTTTTAATTCGAATTGTATAAATATATCTATAAGAATATATTATACGTCTATACAATAACATATTATTTTAATTTTATATCGTTATATGTTTCTTTGTAGCGATAAACACTCGAAAGTGCCTTCCTCTGTGTGAAATTTGATTATGAGTTGTTATTATAGATGTAATTATTGTTCTAGAAGCATTGACTTCGGAAATAAATGTCTTAAATAATATTTGTTTTATTTACTTATCTCTCATTGGTAGATTAATTATTTTAGAGGTGATAATTATGTCCTTATGTCTAAGTATGTGGAAAGTATTTGGTATTTTTTTTTATAAATATGGGTATTTGTAAAGAATAAAAAAGATGTGATTCAAAAACATTTATTAACGTGTAGATATTTTAGTACATTTTGTACAATCAGAAATTTTGTGCTGTATCTAGTATATGTGTTCCGGCTACTAACGACTAACTTGCCTAGTCCAATTCACGCAGTTAAGTCAATATCTTTTCAAGTTCAGCCCTTTTGAACTATACATTTTCAAATGAAGTGTATATTTATATATACTAAATTATAACATTGCCAGCAACAAATCCATGGAGTGCAAAAGATCCATACAAGTTAGTACTAATAAGTAATAGAAAACTTGTGAAAACATTATTGACACAGACGCTGCTAATGAACAGTGATGTACCGAGGCTAAAGTACGTTGAGAAAAAAATTGGTATGCATACATATGTATTGGATGAGCTTTAATTAAGTATACACTCATTAAATCATCAGCGTGAAATTGAACAAAAACATAACTAATACAATACGCACAGATTATAAATTCGTTTCAATTAATAACACCGCATAATTTATAAGCAAATTATATACGATAACTGGCTGTTATTTATTTCGATTAAGTTATGGGACCAACGAAATCACACGCCCATGCCTTTGGCAACGATCAAAACTTCAAAAAAAAAACTTGGGAATGACTACCTAAAACTTTTCCTCGTGAACGGGTACGACTTAACTGCGTAAACTGATTTTACAAAAGTGCATTACAATAGTGATAAAGTGTAGCCGGTATATTTTAAAGATCAAAATATTTTTAATGTGAAAAGCGTTTCATAGTTTTTTTTTTATTATACGAGACTTCTCTATTCTTATTCTATTTTTATTTTACTTTTTGTTTATTATGCATTGCATAACAATAACAAAATTATACATATACAATACTATTATAACTTGTCATAATTAAACAAAATGCACAATATAGTTGGAATATATACCTCAGACAATTATTTAAAATAATTAGTATAATATGATTGTTTTTTTTTTTATTCAAATATATTCGTCTTTTTAATTGTTATTTTTTCAAGTTAGTATATTAATAATGTTTAAGGTTAAATTCTAACAAAAATATTTATAGAAAATCACATTTTATTTCAATATAATCCCAGTTCAATTTTTAGTAAATATTGTTAAATCTCTACAGACAACCTAAAAACAATACGTTCCGTATTCACGTTTTAGCGCTAAATATTTTGACAAATTATTAATTAATTTTACAACTACAACTAGTATACAAAATAAATGCTAATCCTATAAGTATCAACCATTTCACAGTCTTCCGCATCACGTGCTCGACTCGGGCTTAGAAATTAAAGAAGGCACAATTTAAATAAATTCCTTGAATAGTTTTATGAGTGAATTCGAACGACCAAAATCTGTATGACTATCATATCAAACTATAGACGATTCCAACCAAAAGAGGAACATTTACAAAACAACGTATTCTATATTAATTATTTAAGAACAAAATAGTTTTCAAATCTCGAATAAGCGAATTAAATGTAATATTTTTGTGTTATAAATAAAAGCATATTATTCAAAAACAGTTTGTAGTGGATACTAAATCAATTATTTGAAAAGGGCATGGAACTCTTAAACTAGTAGTAACTAATTAGTACTTCTTCTTCGATTGGAATAGTTCATATGTTGATATGTTACATTCGATACAATCATTATCATTTTAAAGTGATTTAATTTAGCGTGTCAATATATTAAACATATACGACAATAAATTGTATTTAGAAGATGAATAGGAAAACAATGCTGTCTCTTTCTTTCAAATGTCAAACCTACGATGAGAGAAAGAGATCAGTGTTTAACTATACACGCTCTAAATTTGCGTGTGAGAACATTAATGATTTCGAATTCACTATCGAGTTCGAAATTTGTTCTTATACAGTTCTGAAGTTATAATTATAACTTCTATAATTTATTTTAGATACCAATTTTAAAATTGATACAAATATGATCACAATGAAAAATTATATTATTAATAAATATATATAATTGCACATTGTTATGTATTTAAACAGAAATTAAACCACATTATTGTTTTACGTTTTTTACTAAGATAGCTGATGTAATAAGGAGTTACTTAGGATACTTTTATTTTAGAATTATATATAAAAAATCGTTGTATTCAAACGCGCAAAAAGTCGGAGTGCATAGCTAGTTTGTAGATAGAGTATATTTTTCTATACATATCTATGATTAAGTACAAACCGGAAAATCGTTAAACTAACCTCTTTATTGTTAATAACGTGGTTTAATTCTTATTTCCTCTTCGTCACATATTAATGCTTGTTAGAGAAACCTTTGCTTATATATATTATCAGTGCATTCCATTAAAAACTTTACTAATTTTACAATTAACATAGAGTGCGTTCGGTGGACTGCTACGGCTCAAGCCGGTAATAGCTATAACACTTTATTTAGACAAAGTCATCTCAGAACAGACTTCAAAGCACTTCAAAGACAAATATTCATTTCTCAATACAACCTCACAGATATCATCTTATGCTATCATGTTTGAGACAACATATCTGAAAATAAAATCATTGCAAAGTACGAACTAAGTTTAATTTCGTATTAAATTTAATAGATTCATAGAGTGCATTTAAAAATATTGGAGAGCATTACTTTAAACTTATTTCCGATGAATGTGCGAATAATGTCTGCGTAATGTTTTAAATGACAATTTACATTAAGCTGAAGTGAATAGAATTTTAAAATTGTCTAAAATAAAATGTTTTGATGGTGTAATTATGAATTTTGTTTTTGAAAAGAAAAAGTAAATAATTCGTGCTCAAAATTTTCACTGCAGTATAATGATAGGTGTACAATAAATTCGGAAATCATATCAATAGTATGAATATTTTGACTCTTGGGAAACCTTACCGTTATTGCACCTGATGTTGATATCAGGGTTTGCTGAGTGATTGATGCTCCAATAGTTTACAAGTAAAATGCAAATTCACAACATTTAGTTTTTTTGGACTATGTTAACAAAAACACTATTTTTTTAAGTCATCACTGAATAATTTAGAAAAAACTTGCATATGGTCGTTGCTCCTGCAAAAGTCGTTATGTGTTTTTTTCATATTTACGACTGCTGTGCCGCATTAATCGTTATTTAAATATATGAAAATTTCGATGTATGAATATCGCAAAGCTAAATTTGTAAACTTTTCAACTATAGAAGTAAAAACAAAACTGTTTTTACAGTTCGTGCGTATGAAAATAATGATTAAAACGGTGGAACATTTGAAAAATATAAAAAAAAAAACACATAGCGACTTTTGCAGAAGCAACGACGATGTAGCCTATCGCCATAATAATTTTATCATAAGTATGATTTATCGTGGTGTTACGTAGCATTTGAAATCATTTTCATATGTTTTACATGCGTTTAGTAACAAAAAAAAAATACTATTCAATCAAGGAGTGCGATGATACCTTAAGTACTACAGCTAACACTTAAAAATTTACACAACCACTAACTATCCAATATAGTATTGAATTTTACATTTTTTTGCTCATAATTTTCATCATTTATATCAAATCTAACAATCAAATTGACATCATTACAAAAATCCATAACGTATCGTAAAACATTTATCTAGTGCAGACATTTTAGAAATAAATTCGACATTTTCCTCCAAAATCTTCAGATTTAAATTTAACTGTTATCACTGTCCGTTATCGTGGAGCTGGTCATTCTTATGACCGGATTCTGATTGGAGTCGCTCGAGTCGCATTCCACCATCAGGATATCATCAGGACTCTCGTTCCTATCGGAGTTGCTCTCTGTATACGTGCCAGTGGGGGACTTATCCTCAATGACGGCCTTCAGATACGACTCGCGATCCATCATGGTAGTATCCCTGGCTAATGCTAGCACGTCTAAAGACATCATGCTCTTAGACTTCTCAGTCTTACTTATTGGATTCGTATTTTCATAGATAACTTCTCGACTTATTGACTTAGTACGCGATAAATTTGATTCGGTTTTCCACGTATCGCTTGGTGGGTGATTTTTGTGTGCCGTGTTCGTGCTCGTCGAGGGAGCGCTGGCGTTCCTCGGCGAGCTGGCGGTGAACTTGGATCTTTTCTGCTGGTTTGTCTCCTTCATCATCAGCAGCTGATCTAGTTTATTTATAGTTTCGTTCAGTTCCTGAGCCCAGGCTTCGTCTGTCTCGACGTCCCCTTTATCTATCGGTTTGAGAGCTAGTTCCCTGACTCGCATTCTCAGTTCTTGGAGACTTGATTCTTCATCCTTTTCGATTACTTCTCCTTGTGTCTCATCATGTACTGGGTCTCGTTCAGCTCCAACTCCTGGTTCTCTGGGTCCGACTGGTATAGTATCTTTGTCCGGTGGGTATTCTCCTCTCCGTCGATGTATCTCTTCAGATATCTCCTCGAGAGCTTTGAGGGACTTCGAGTATCTAAACTTAGCGTCGGCGATGAGCCGCTGTAACTTCTCTATCTTCTCGTTTTGTGCTTGTAACTGTTCGTCACATAACTTTTTCTCCTCAAAATAACCTCTTGATTTTATAATATTCCGTTTTAAATTTTCTTCCAAATGCGTTACCTGAATTTAAAACATTTTGTTGGTTTAGTCATTTGTATTTGAAGTATTTTTACTCTAATAATTGCCGTAGTATCAATCGTATACCTTTTGCTCAGCAATGATATAAGCGGCCGCTTTTTTCTGATGTTCGCGTCCGCTTTCCGCTTTTCTCTTTTCAGCGTCCATAACCTTTAACAAACAAATAAAAGGTCACCGTCTCGTTTTTATATACTAGCTACCTGATCCGACTTCGGGTAAGTAGAATAAGGATTTACATAAAACATTTATATCGGCAATATTTTTTACTGATTACTCCAAGATATTACATATTTCGGCAATTTACATAAATTCTTAATTACTAATATAGTAATATACCTTCTTTAAAATCCAGTACATTAGTAAAAACTGATTACAAAAACGTTTAGCAATTATTAAAATAATTGGAGAAAATTGTCTTATAATGTGTTAGAAAATAAATAATGTTTAGCATATTTGATTCACTAATTCATCGTCATCGTCATCATCAACAGCTTGTAAATTTCCCACTGCTGGGCTAAGGCTTCCTCTCCCTTTGAGGTTAAGATTTAGAACATATTCCACCTAGGTGTTCCTATGCTGAGTTGGTAGAATACACATGCATGCAACTGCATGTATCTAATTTCAGATGATATCCTTCACCGTCGAGCACGAGATGAATTATAAACACAGATTCACTATTTAATGTAACAAATTGTCTCCCTAAGCGAATTTGGTCTTAATGATCGTTCTCAAAGTGAACTAGCCGAGAGCATGATCTATTATAGCTTAAACTTTACATTTGACAGAGTATGTTCTGAACGCGAAAGGTAATCTTACCTTAATAATGGCATGGTTGAGCACCTCCTGCCAGTTGCTGTCGAACTGCCACTCATCTTGCTTGCTTACAAAACGCTGTTCCGCTAATGTCACCGTCTCTTTTGCTGCTGCGTGTAACTCTGTAATTACATTTACATAACATATAATTTAAACTTATCGAAATTCCAAAGAGAATATCATAAGATCCTTCTGCTCGATTTTCCACGGCGTGTATTTTTAATTGAGTAGCTAGCACTAGCTGAAGGTATAAGGGCATTATCTACATAGAGCCAATGGTTCTACTTATTCTACCAGACACATGAGTGTAATATGAACTAAATATGTACCTTAGGCTTAATTTACGCGACAGCAATCCAATAATTTTGTTTGGCATCTAAAACACGAGTACTGTCGACCAACGAGTCAAATATTAGCTCATAAAGAAAAATAAAATATCACAAAGTTAATATTTTCAGCTTTCTGATATCATTTAAAATTTTATTACAGCAAGGTCACCGATAACTAAACTTTATGTATATTTGATCACAAATCTTATCTGCGCCGCATGTTTGTCTGGTCGTTCTGTAATAATATATGCTTTTTGAATGTACATATTTAATTATCATATCTCATACGTATACAGGCATATCATCGTTGTAATATATACCATATTTGAATATGAAATATTTTATTATTTACGATGAAACTAACCACTAACCTATAAAAATAAATCTATTTTTATAGGTTAGAAATTGTAGTCTTGTAATGATAGTCTACATTTTCGAAGACGCCAAGTAAAAGGTATAAATAATTTCTCAAGCTATGTAAAGTTACCTATTTCAATATGTTCTACAAGCATCTAGCATCTATATCTACTGTTGATACATGGTAGCGACGAACAAGGTGACACGGCTTTAATATACCCATACCATAAGAAAAATGTCAAGTCTTAGATATTTTGGTAAAGATTTACCACGTATGAACTACACAACCAACCATCCAGATAGAAAAGCACATTGAGTACCTAACACTGCCTGAAAAGCCGCGGTCAAAAACGTGTATTTAATCAAAAGAATCACTACATAATACAATAGAACGATTTCCTTATCAATGCCACTCGTGATATGTTTAAAGCCTTAATATTAAAAAAAGTATTATATGTTTTGATTTTATCGCATTAATAGCATGATTAGATAATAATTTAGGAAAGATTTTTTTTACTTATTTTTCTTCTTAGTAAACGTTATGTTGTAGATTTATAGTACTAGTATGTATGAGTGAGATAACAGGATATCTTGTTTATCATAGTTATTGATTGAGATTAATATAAGCAAATAAAAATAAGCTACGATTATTAGATAGGATATATTATTAGCTAGGATTTAAAAGGCGACTTATGGAAACGGGGAAGAGAAAGGGTCCATGAATTGATCCTTGTAGAATCCATTTCGACTGAAACCTAACGAAAATCTTTTATTTCACTTCACCTTTTAACTTATAATCTATTATTTGTAGAACAAATAATCCTCCTCCTACTTAATGACATATATGCTAGAGTTATATGTTCCACATTACGAAAGGCTTTAGATAAGTCTCAGTACACTTCTAAAGCATCCTATGAATATTTCTACTATTATTACACATACCTACTCCATAGATATTCTTAATGAGCTCAATACCCGCATCGGTTGTTGAGCGATGCCTTCTGAATTCAAATTATTCTATAAAACAAATGATCCTGTTAAAGGATAAACTAGTAATGGAATGAAGGATTTTTACTGTCAAATATTTTTAATAATAATTTAAAGTGACTGGGGTTAAAGACCTAACATAATGTTTTCTACAGAAATACTCCAATCAGCACATTGCTTGGTATAAAAGAAAAATTAAACTACCCTATTTATATAATTGGATGAATTTACGGTAACAAATTTACTGCTTACCTAATTATCTCACATTTACTTTTGTCAATGACTAAACCACGGTCTTAGAGGAAATAAAGAGATTTACTCTTCGAATCTTGAATGTCAGCAGAGATTTTTTCAATAGCGGAAGCAACTTCCAGATAAAACTGTATTGTATTAAGAGTCCAAGTCAATTCGGATTCGAACAAGACTTTACCAGTGTCGTAACTTATAATAAGCCACTAATTTAAAAAATCCATTCCAAAATTGAAGTTGGCACAAAAACATGAAATTTATAAAAGGCGAATTGTACAATGTACATATTTCAATGCGGTCTGAAACGACTGTTTTAAAAAGTAAAAATATAACGCAAAACAAAAATCACTTAACCTACATTCCGATGCGTTCGTGATAAAAAATTCAAGTCCCGCTACGTTCCCGCTCACGTTACGTAATTCCACGTAACATTATACGTTCATTCGCTCACTTATGCAAATTAAAGTTAATTGAATGCTCTACATACGTACGGGCTGGGATGAGACGGCTTATTGATGTTTATACAAATAGTAAACTATTATTTAAAAACTTATTTAACTGACCACACTAACAACCTGTAAATTTCCCACTGCTGGGCTAATGAGAAGGCTTGGAGCGTATTTCACAACGCTACCCCAATGCTTGGTGGCAGATTGTCTTTGAAACTCGTCGTATGTAGGTTTCCTAGCGATGTATTCCTTCACCGCCTCACAAGAGATGAATTATAAATACATTCAAGACGTGCTTGCCTGGGTTTGAACGCGTTATCATCGGTTAAAATTTACACGTTCTAACCACTATGCTATCTCGAATTATAACTGACCGACTTAGCAAAGTAATGATGTTAATCCTTAGTACAGTATTATAAATGAAATATATATTTTTTTTTTCTTACGAAGCGTATATATGACGTGGCAAAAAATACACGTGTGATAGCTAACACCTGCCACCTGCTTTGACTAAGAATGTTGTCACAGAATGTAAAGAATTTGAATGAACATTACTGAATTTTCGTTTTATTTAGGTATAGGTTAAAAGGAAACCCTATAAGATCACATCGTTGTCAGTTCGTCCATCTGTCTATCCGTCAAGACCCTTTTTCACAGGAACACGTTGAGGCACAATGTAAGAATAAATACTAAATATTGATGTAGTATCTTGGAGATTATTATTTTATATTTTTATGTATGAATATTATATTGTTATTTTATGTTTAACTATTTCCGCCGAAATATTTATACGTTTTGGAGGTAAACCAGAAGCTGAGATGGCCCATTTGTTAGAAAGCGTGCATCTTAATCGATGATTGCGGGTTCAAACCGAGGCAAGCACCACTATATATATGTGCTCAATTTGTGTTTATAATTCATCTCGTGCTCGGCGGTGAAGGAAAACATCGTGAAGAAACCTGCATGTGTCTAATTTCATCCAAATTCTGCCACATGTGCATTTCATCAACCCGAATTGGAACAGCGTGGTGGAATATGTTCCAAACCCTCTCCAGAAAATTTACAGGCTGTTCCGTTATTTCCTCAGTGGTTTACCTAAAATGCCGTTATTTACCCAAATTCAATTCGAGTAATTTCAAGTTCAAGTTGCGATCAAATAAGGCGGTAAAAATGTAAATGTAACTTATTGATGACAAGACCATATAATTATTACCAAAACTAATCAAGACATCAAAAAACCGCGTATACTTATACGTCGGTAATGAATCTTTTTCTTATTATTGTGATATCAAAAGTGAAAATCGATCAGATGTCAGTTAACGGCATTATAGATGTACTACGGCAGATTTATATTAAATATTAGTATTGATTGTCACAGCCCGACATAACTATAATTGAAAATCAGCGTTCCGTTTTTGGAACCCATTGGAAGCCGAACGGTACATTCAGGACACCTATTTAAGACACAGCTACTATCATTGGTTAAAAAAATCTCTTTTTTTTATATTTTCCCATTTTTGTTGTGTTTTTTATATACTTAAATTTATGATATTGTATTTATTTCTGTTAAAACAACAATCCAAGATATGACTTTGAACATTCGTCCGCAGTGGAGTCAATTGTTTTAACATCGTCAGACAAATTGTATCATTATAGATCGCGCACTATACTACTCGAATCTTACAATATACTTAATGCTCTTGGTGGAGCACCTATAACAAATAACTACAAATATCGTTAGGGTATCAAAATCTAATTATCTAATTTGTCTATCTATATATCTATAATCATCATCAGCCCGTTTTCGTCCACCGCTGGACATAGGCCTCTCCAAGTGGGCGTGCACTGTGGTCTTTCTTTTTTTTATATCTATAGATATATATAATAACTTTCAGTGTAATTTTCGTAATGTGTTCTAATTAAATATTTATTTTTTATTTATATATATACTCTTTATTGCACACCAATATAGACAAAAATAATAGGAACAATTTTACAAAAACAAAGAATAGAAAAATGTACAATAGGCGGCCTTATCGCTAAAACAGCGATCTCTTCCAAGCAACCTTTGGTAGAGGAGAGAGATAGGATGGTAGGGGTGTACAAATTATTTAATACATAAAAAAAAATAGATACAATATATATATGTATATATACGATACATAAATAAAAATTCCATAAATATATAATTATATAATAATATAATATACATACAAATTATAAATATATACATTTACATACTATAGATACTTACATAATAAATAAAATCTTTAATTACAGTAAATATTGATATAATTAAGTACAAAACACCGAAGTAATTAATGAAAACGTTTCGTTTAACCGAACGTTATTTAATATTACATAAAACACATTATAGTACGATGCATAAATGCTATGACGGCAAAACGGTTACATAACGTGACAAAAATGAAATTTTTCTGGTGGATTAAAACTACATTGCAGTAGCGTGTTGGAATCAAAAAGAAGGGTTTTGCCCAGCAGTGGGACTTTAACAAAAGTGTTTTTTTACTTCTTATATATCCGAGATTTTCTTTGTGTATAGACGTATTAAGCTCTTAACTGTTCCATTTCCATAGGCATACCTTTCCCGGGAAACAATCTTTTACGGGAAACGTTACCCGTAAAAGATTGTTTAAAGCAATAAAACAGCTTTTGTTTATATTAAAGCTATTTATATGTGTTACCGACAGAACGGTTTTCCGGTTAAATTCCATCTAGATCTGCAATAATGTTGGCTTAAAGAACTCTTTAACCGAGTTCAAAAAGAAGTTTATCAATTCGTCTGTATATTTTTTTATGGTTGTTACCGCATAACTTTTCAATGGGTAAACGGATTTTGATATCTTTTGGATCTTTTTTTGTTCAAAGCTAGTTGACAGACATCGACTCAAATATAACAATAATTGTAACTTCATTATATAATCGTAAATCGCCTTTTAAACAGTCTAATATTTTTCAGTTCATTTTACTTAGGAGAACTGTTAAAAAATGTATTGAATACATAATTTTGTTTTAAAATAGTGTTTCGTTTGGAGTAGGTTTTTCTTTTTGTTAAAATTTTTATTTGAATTGTATATATCAATACTAATATGTATAATTAGATAACGAAGTATCATGTGTCTGTTTGTGAGTCCGGAACTAATAAATCAATTCTACAATGTTAGAAAGCTGTTGTTCCCGAGTGTTATAAATAACACCATATCAATATAAACTAATATTATAAATGTGAAAGTAACCCTGTCTGTATATCTGTCGCTCTTTCACTGTCAAACCAATGAACAGACTTTGATGAAATTTGTTATGAGGCAAACTTGAACTCCAGGAAAGGACATAGCTACTTTTTTTGCCAAACATGTGAAAACCAACCCTTAAAACGCGAACAAATCCGGGGGCAACAAGCTAGTTTCTTTATAAATTAATTGCACACGAGTAAAACCGGTACGGATCAATACCCATATTATAAAGAGTTATAATTTGTTTGTACTCGACACACTCTTAAATAAATCGAATAATAAATGATATTCTAGACAAGATTAAATAATAACGTTAACTTAAACTGAAATTCAAGCCAAGCAGTCTATAAGCAGTTACGGATTGTTATATTCCTGTAAATCTGGTGCACTGCTATCAGCACCATTTATAAGTCGGCATAAACACATACAGAAATCTTTGAAATGATAATTAACGCTAATTGCATGCTTAACAGATAAGACTTAACATTCACAAACAAAGTGTTTTTTTTTCCTAAAGATAGCATAGCGTGTTCTCAAATATACCGCATTATAATTTAAAGTCCTTGACCGTAAACTGGCCTTGTAGCGAACCAAGGCAACACTCCCTACAGGAAACGAACAATTTGCCATCGCAACGATAAGATACAATGCCCGACAAACTGACTACAGTAATCGTGTATTAAACATATTGACCATATTTGCAATTTGTACCGAATACAATAACATACTGTGATTATTTATTTAAGATGAATGCCTAATGTTGCTACTGGATCGACCTGAGAAAATCCAACGCATCTCAATACCAGGTCTAAGTGCCGAGGTTTTGGAGTGCAGGGTAGGGTACTCTTCCGACTTCTAAACTCCGAAATGTTATTGAGAATTTTTCGATACAAATAACTTTAACGTGGGATTTGAACCCTGGACTAGGGTATTTGCGGTATTATATTTAGCCATTAGATACAGACCATAGATACCTAGAGATTAATCCAATATACAACCGATATACCAACTTGCTCAACCCAACCTTGAGTGGGTGAAATAAACTTTATATTACTTCCCAATTAGGGTCCATTTGTAACCATCTAAATACTTTACGAAAAATTAACACACACACATACACTTGCACACAATAAAAAATTACTAAAATTTAACTATCATCAACCATTTATGTGTATTCAATAAGTATTTTAAATTCTTTAACAACTACTGTATATAAGGTAGCTCACCGCTAGCTCTCTGGAACTGAACGGCAGCGCGCTGGCATTCCGATCTCGCTTTTGAGGCCGCGCTCACCGCGTCGTGATAAGGCCGAGACTTATCAACACAAGTCCCCAGGCGTTTTGTTAAGGCCTGAAGCCTCCGTGACGTCTCATTCAACAAGAGATGAAATGTCTTCATGGACTCCTGTAATAGAACATTTTCTTATCACCTATTAAAGCTAAATCCAAATCAAAATATAGTAAAGTAAAGTAAAAGTAAAGTAACAGCCTGTACATTTCCCACTGCTGAGATAAGGCCTCTTCTTCCATTAAGGAGAGGGTTTGGAACATATTCCACCACGCTGTTCCAATGCGGGTTGGTGGAATGCACATGTGGCAGAATTTCGATGAAATTAGACACATGCAGGTTTCCTAACACAAACTAAGCCCATATATATAGTGGTGCTTGCCTGGATTTGAACCCGCAATCATCGGTTAAGATGCACGCGTTCTAACCACTGGGTCATCTCAGCTCATTATTTGATTGGAAATCAAAATATACTTTATATAAAACGATTTCATTGATGTTGCTCGTCTACTTAGTCTATAGTTTATTATATTATAGTTAGTCAATAGAACATGCTCTGATACCACACGTTCAATGTTATAATACTCTAGCACATAAAATTTGTGATAAAAAAGCAAACCAATACAGATATTATTTCGTATAATCTCGATGATATTTCTGCTTAATCTGTCAATATGCCAATGAAGCCATGAGGAGTCGAGATAGCCCAGACGCGTGAATCTTAATCGATGTTTGCGGGTTCAAACCCAGGCAAGCACCGCTGTTTCGTGTGCTTAATTTGTCTTTATAATTCATCTCGTGCTCAGCAGTGAAGGAAAACATCGTGAGGAAACCTGCATGTGACAAATTTCATAGAAATTCTGCCACATGTGTATTCCACCAACCCGCATTGGAACAGCGTGGTGTAATATGTTCCAAACATTCTTCTCAAGGTGAGAGGATGCCTTTAGCCCAGCAGTGGGAATTTACAGGCTGTTGTTGTTGTTGTATGCCAATAAAAATGTTATGGTATACTGTAAAAAAATCTCAATCGCATCGATATGTAAGTGAACTCTAGCGTTTTTTCGATGATATCATAAGCGTTGCTAAAAACTAAACCTGACTAATGGCTACAAATACAAATTAAAGAAGCACATAATTTAAACGGATTTAAAAACGCTTCCAATTTTGTAATATGTTTTTAAATTATATTTATACGCAATATTAAAAGAATAAATTTAACTGTTTGACAAAATTAAATATACCAACACTAAAACTGTGTGCGAAATTTCAGCAAAGCTAGTTTGATAAAACTGGTTTAAAATTTAGATGCAAGATTTGACCCACACACAAACAGGTGTTGTTAAATGGCTTATTGTAAAAGGGTATATGTTGTAACGCATCCTCGTGACCTTAGGACTTATTTCTTGTGAGGTAGGTTTATATCAGAGTTGAATTCGTATATTACATCATGTTTAAATCATATTTATAGTTGTCAATCGGGCGCGGCCGCTGCGTACGCTGCTAATTGACCCCGTATTTCTATCGAGCTCGTTGTAGTTACAATATAGTCTTTATTTGGATCACACCACATAAGTAAAAATAAGAAGAGAAAAAAGAAATGACAAAAGTTAAGTTAATTTATGACGTAGAAAGAAAAATTTGCTAATAATTGGCTATAATTGGCTGGCAGAAAATGCTGTTATAGCGTTAAGTCCGCCCTTTGTACATGTTTTTTTTTGTGCAATAAAGAATAATAAAAAAAAAAAAATAAGTAACTTACAAAAATATTTACAAAAATATATTGAATAATGTACTTATATCAGAGAAATGGTAGATTTCTATAAGATATAAATAATAATAATTTTAAAAATTGCTCTGATTGCGATGTATAAAATTATGTAATTGATATAAGTAGTTCTATAATTAATTCGACTTTTAACAGCTGACTTTACTTGGTACATAATTTAAGTGAGTGCCTCTAAACAGATGGTCTTTTATAATCTGACTGGCAATCTGACACGGAGAGTTCAGGCGAAAGACCTGCGGCATTCGCTATAAAAACTGATAACTCTCAAATTTCTCGTGGATTTCTCGACGACAAATTCAATATACTGCATTGACTCGACCCGAGGTTGTATCCAGGACTTTGTACTATAAACTAGTCAATAGACCAGCGAGGCTGTAGCTATATATAGATGTTTATCAGCGCAACGAATGCCTAACGCACATAGCATTCTATTAATTTAAATTGTACTAAATGCATCTCGTCATGGCTGGCTTATACGGGTAACTGCGTTGTAACGTAGTATTACAAACGGTAAGGCGTAGTTTAGAAACCGGAACAGGTGACACTGGCTTCCTTTTATCTCGTTTACGCAACGGTCAAGAACACTATACAATATACATTACGTTATAAAACCTTTTTGTTTGAATAAAATACAAAACAGATGAATGCCAATTTTTTTTAAAAAGGTCAAGTTACAAAGTTGTATATACTCGTTTATAGATCGACATCGTAAATAAAATTATGTAAATATTTATGTTTCTACTAATATTATAAAATGCGAAAGGAACTCTGCGGGTATGTTGCTCTTTAAATACTGAACAGAATTTGATGAAATTTGTTACGAAGCAAGTGTGAACTCTGAGGAAATACATATGCTACTTTTTCATTCCTTACAACTAAAAACTAACTTCTTCTGTACGTGTGTATGTAATGAAGCTCCAAAAAGGTTGTTCCAATTTAGATGTAACTTTTTTCTTGTATTTGTCGGTGGATGGAAGTTCATCCCGGTCTCGTCGTAAAGTAAATAAAAAACTAATTTTACCCGGACAAAGTTAAGTCGTATAAGGAAAACCAGTATCTATATACGTATGTATAGAAGCATTTTTATTTATGGTATAGATTGGCGGACGAGCATATGGGCCACCTGATGGTAAGTGACAATGACGCTGTAAGAAATATGTATTAACTATTCCTTACATCGTCAATGTACCACCAACCTTGGGAACTAAGATCTAATGTCCCTTGTGCCAGTAGTTGCACTGGCTCACTCACCCTTCAAACCGGAGCACAACAATACTCAGTACTGTTATTTGGCGGTAGACTAACCGATGAGAGGGTGGTACCTACCCAGACGGGCTTGCACATGGCCCTGCCACCAAGAATACAGCCCTGTCCATATAATACTATCAATGGGAAGTGATTTTTTTTTTCTAGTAATATATCTATACTATATATATATTAAAAAGCGGAGACATTGTTTTTTGTAATGCCTGGCTGTAAAAAAAAGTAAAAAAAACTCTAAACATAGGAGTTTATACTAAGAGATGCGGCGCGTTACAGACAAGGTTTTAGCATAACTAATAAGTATTAGCACCGTAGCGTCGCTTCACCGTTTCACCATTTTATACAATTGATATGACAAGAACGATTTTCATATTATCGTATATATCGAAACCATAGTAGACTTTCAAATTCTTATACCATGAAGCTATGGAAGTTTAGACCTTGTTAGGGAACGATAAAGGTAAATCATATTCTACAAGACTCTAGTCCTGAGTCACTTACCATAACAAGCGTTACACTGAGATCCGTTCCATATTCAATGAACATTAGTTTCTAGTATATTACTTGATTAATTATACGATTTATATAAACCTTTTACGTATTAATAGTAACCTAATATTTACTCGGTGGTGGGGCTTTGTGCAGTTTTGTTTGGGTAGGTACCACCCACTCATCAATCTTCCGCCAAGCAGATAAATAATAATATAATACTTAGTATTGTTGAGTTTCGATTTGAAGGGTAAGTTAGTCAATGTAACTACCGTCACAAGGGACAAAGTAAAGTAACAGCCTGTACATTTCCCACTGCTTAGATAAGGCCTCCTCTTCCATTAAGGAGAGGGTTTGGAACATATTCCACCACGCTGTTCCAATGCAGGTTGGTGGATGCACAGGTAGCAGAATTTCGATTATATTAGACACATGCAGATTTCCACACGATGTGTTCCTTCACCGCCGAGCACAAGATTAATTATAAACACAAATTAAGCACATATATATGGTGGTGCTTGCCTGGGTTCGAACCCGTATCATCGGTTAAGATGCACGCGTTCTAACCACTGGGCCATCTCAGCTCATGACACAAGGGACATAACGGGATTGCATTAGAAATTCGCATCCCGAATTTAAGGTTGGGGAAGGGGTGGGGGGTAAGGGGGGGTGGTGTAGTACCTACACCACCACTCCCCCCGCGCGGAAATCATTAGTTTTTTTTTTCTTCAATTTTTAAATTTCAATACTAAAATCATCAAAATTCGTACTGTTAGTTAAATTTTGGAAGGGGAGAGATATAAAATTCCAATTATTGGTATACAATGTGATTTCTGGCGCTGCGCCGGCCGCTGCCGCGGCACGCTCGCTTCGCTCGCTCGGCTTGCGCAGCGTTTGGTCATAAAATCTAACCTAGCCTAACCTATCCTTAGCTACTATAAGTATCTACTATTTTTTGTTGCCGGAGTGGATTCGCCACTCCTGTGCCCCTCACAGCTGTTAATTTTGGGTGAAAAATAGAAACAACAATAGGTATATTTTAGAAATTTATAAGAACCATTTATCTGTATATATACTTGACTACATTTAATAATGCGATAAATGGATCTTTTTTATATTTTATGTTGTATTGTTGTATTCTATTATCATGTTCCTAAAATCTTCTGGGTGATTATTATTTTCTTTACAAAAATATCACTTCACTACAAAATTAAATTAAATTTTTACACGTTTTTTTTACTATAAATTAATATAGTATTTGTTAAAATATAATACAGAAAAAAGCTAATAAACATAAAAATAATGATTTAAGGTTAATTATAATGTAAAATATCGATCCGTTACACGTAACTTTAAACGCACATTAAAAAAAAACTATGGGTTTCCGCGGGTTGGGAGTGGTAAATTTCGAGAGAGGGGAACAACCCCTTTAAGAAACAACCCCTACTATCATCAAATTCGGGATGCGAATTTCTAATGCCGACCCGACATAACATTTTAATTTAAATGGTTGGTGGCGCATTGGCATTACAAGGGGTGATTAATATTTTCGGTTGGTTGACAATTATGAGGCATAAAAAGACTGTCTTTCAATAAAAAAAAAAGGTTAACTACTGAGTTTTTTGCCGGTTCTTCTCGGTAGAATCTACTTTCCGAACCGGTGGTAGCTTCACTTAATTGTAAAATGATGATTCAAAAGTGCTTGTAAAAGCCTACTTGAATAAAGTTTACTTTGATTTCATTTGGTCTAAATCAAATTCAATCAAATTCGATTCAGCGGTTTGGGCATGATAGAACAACAGAAAGGTAGAGTTACTTTCCCATATACCCTACCTAGGTTAGTGTAAATGTAATTCGTCATTGGTATACTAGAGTTACATATATTCTGTTCATACTGGTCATAAGCGTATATTATGACTTGGATTCCAGATTCGATATGTACAAAAATAAACATACATATGTAGATCAATCATTCAAAACTTCTAAGCAATTACATAAACATTGTATCGAGGTTCGTTTGTGCTTGAATTACATTTTTAAAAGTTAATCACTGTGATTATTGAACATAAGGCCAAACTGTGTTTGAAAATGTCGGTATAGCTGAACACGCACGACATGCAAACGACTTGATATTACATCAGTACAAAGATACACATACCAACTTCATATATTAGATAATAGATACAGTTCAAACATTAATCTCGTGTAAGTATTTTTGCAATGAAGCTCTTTTAAGCGACTTACAGTAAAATTAAATGGCATAAATCCATAAAATTAAGTAAGGAAAGCGTTATACCGCCTACATTTTATTATTGTTTTAATTCAGATGGCGTTTTAGTAACTTCTCATTTCTTGCCATTTATATACATATTTTCAAACGTTATTAATCTGTCGTAATATTTATCGTACATGTTATTTAATACATAATATCTACCGAAAATAAATTCGTTACAATGGGATATCACACGACACCTCCTTTTTGCCGTTTTTTCTTATATGACTTTTTTGTACAATGTAGGTACATATAAAAGACTATGTATAGATTATTATTATTATTATATCAACATATTCAGATAATATATTAATGGCTTATTATTAATAACATTCTGTAAATAAATTGAATGTTACCAGTAATTGTACTAATGTTAATTCAAACTAAAAACAAAATATTTGAGACGCTTCAGATATTTCGCACAAACGATGGTCATGGTCTACGCACTGTATACATAAGTACAATTTATCTATATTATCTAAAGCCGCATTCAGACATGCGCGAGAGTCGAAACGTACGGTAATACAGACGCGTGTGTAAACGGAGCGTTTACAATTTGACTCGAAGGAGGACTTTTGGGCCTTACTCATGGCTCTCCTCACTCTTCAATGGCTAGAGGCTCGCTTTTAGCGTTTATACTTTCACTTATTGACTCACATTGTCTTTCAATTACATTAATAAAAGAATACGTACTCGATAATCAAAAGTCAAAATTACACAAATTTTATAAATGAATATATCTGAGTGGTAGGGCTTTGTGCAAGCCGGTTTGGGTACCACCCACTCATCAGATATTCTACCAAACTGTACTTGGTATTGCTGAGTTCCGGTTTGAAGGTGTAAGCCAGTGTAACTACAGGCAAAAGGGACATAACATCTTAGTTTCCAAGGTTAGTGGCGCATTAGCAATGAAAGGAATGCTTAATATTTCTTACAGCGCCGTTGCCTATGGGCTGTGGTGACCACTTACCATCAGGTAGCCCATATGCTCGTCCGCCAAACAATAGCATAAAAAACGCGAATGTTAAAACGAACGTTCGTCGATCTCCTCGAAATACGGACACGATTTATAAATCCAGTTTTGATGTGAGAAATATTTCAGAGAAAGCTGCAATGCATGGTGTGCGCTACGTAATCGAACTCGTAACTCACACTCACACACAATTCCGTTGTAGTTAAAACGGACATAAAAAAAATTACATTCATTACATCGGCAATGTTCAAAATAGCCGAACGTATAATATTTTTCACATAACCTTGTAAGATCGGTTTTCAACTTCCTCGTATAATTAAAACAAGATAACTTTAGTTCGTTATGTATAAGCTATACGTTTATAATTTTGACATCGATTTCAATGATAAAAATGAAATTTTGTGTCTGTTACATAATTTCTATAACAACAAATAATGTTCTAGTAAATTATTTATTTATTTATAAGCATATCATTGATTACGACCAAATAACCCACTGTTTCTAAAGCGTTAAAAAGTTCAGTTTTGACTTATTTATTTATAAAACTAATTTTATAATATAAACTAAACTAATTTTATTTATTTATATAACGTGTACAAGTTAAACCTACAACTTAGCCCGAGTGAAATTTATAAAACTTTACCGATGTCACAAATACCCTCGAGGGGTGAATTAAGTAAGTCCATTGCTGATACTTAAAATATCGTCGTATTTGATCGAAATCGGTTCAGTGTTGGTAAAGCCTGAAGAGGTAACAGTCAGAGTTACTTTCGTATTTATAATATAGATTACAAATTAAACAGAACATAAGCTGTATACGGATGAATACTTTATATATATATATATATCCTATAGTATTTGCGATTTGGCAACGGAGTATTTATATATTAAAATCACGCCAGATAAGTAATCTGCATTTACATTATACTACTAAGACTTTGCCAAATAACATCTAAAATCTTTCAAACTAACGCGATCAAACGAAACAGACTACTTTTGGAATATCTGATAACTACATATAATTAATAAAATTAAAATTTAAACGTAAATCCTAGATTGTTAGGATTAAAGAAAGTTATAAAATCCGGTTTCCTTCAAGAGGGTTAAACGGAAGCACCGTTTAAACCTTGTCAAGAATGGTCCCTTGATAAATTAATCTACCGAAGTATTTTCCTATTTAAAGAGACAGCATTACCGGTACCATCGTTGAAGTCAAAAAATATTTTTTTTTACTTGAACTAACAGTATCTATGTATCATGTCTCATATCTATGTATCATCTGTTCCATTTATATGGCCAGTATTTTTAGCACCGATTTCAACTATCACATTCGTTAAAAAAGAACTTTTTTTATTGAGACAAAATCAAACCAATGAGTTTGTATATGTTAATTTAACAATAGTTTCAACTCACATCAAGCTCCAGTTCCAATTTATTTATTTCATCTGTGGCCGCGTTCAATTTCTCCAACTCCACCTGAAACGTTTTGAAATATTTAAGACAATCGCACGGTACACGAACGATATAATCCCAAACGAATGGCAGCAACAAGCAACATGTAGAGACGGGAAACTTTCGTGACATTATGGATCAAAATCATATCACACACGCATAACATTAGATAAATACATCATAACTTTTATCTATGTACCTTATGAAAAACGTTTCCTGTCCCTACGACGTAAAGCGCCTACACTACATATATATAAAGAAATATACTTACATCATAACATTTCGATTCATGACAATGGTAAAACAAACATCATTTAAAATTCTTAATATTAATATTTATTTCGTATTATCATCAATTTACATACACAATTCAATAATACATGCCGTAAAATTTTACGATACAAAAATATTACGCATTAATTGTATCAGCTGTTTATCGAAACGAATCAAAATTTTTTTGAAAATAATCGATATTTATAAACTAAAAGGTCTTCTCGACGCGTCTGAATTTGTATTGTATCTTATATATATAACAGTTATATTAATGGAATGGTTTTTGTTGTACTAAAGTATATAGTTAACGCTAATTATGATTACAATATTGAACACTTCACATTGGTAAAGGTTTTTTGTTACATTGCCATTTATTATGAGAATTTTTTAGGCCGAGGTATTAATATATTATATATATATTTATGAACATAAACATACAAAAAAAATGAGATTACATTTGAGTAATTTAAACATGAATACTATGTGTTATATAAGCATCGATTATAATAAACATTTAAACACAAATTAATCCTAAACTAACTAATTAATAAGAAAAAAAAAAATATAACCTCCGGTGGTAGAAAAGTGCTGATAAAAACTTAAGTTATGTTAAGTAGTTATATTAGACGACAAAATATTTATATTATAATAAAAAACAAACAACATTAAATTAAGAGATTCAAATAAAATCAATTTAATTGATTAAATTGTTTGTTATTGAATCCAATTGATGGGAACAAAGAATAAATTTATTCTTGCAACATTTATTGTTAATGTTTTTAAAGATATCTACGTTCAAAATAAACAAAAATAATATGTTGACTAAACCTCTGCAACATTTTTGTTTCTGTATTTTAATAATAATAATAAATTTTTATTATTACTGCTATAATTGCAGTTATAAAATAGTTAGATCCCTTATTTATTATCTGTACTAATCAATTGTAATAAACTTGTTTAATTATAAATAAAAAAAAAAACTAACAAAAATTAATTGTACCTGCATGTAATACATATTTGTGTGAAGTTAATGTATTGAATATTATTTATAGAGCAATAGGATATCTTCATTATTGACCTCGGGAGGTAGATAGTGATTTAACAATGTTAATATTTATTGAAATGCTGTTGATAAATAGTCAATAAAATTTATTTTAAAGCTTTATTTCTTGGTGTTAGAATGCGCTTAGATTACAAAAATAATACAAGTCATTGAAAATGTTGATTTTGTGATGACACAATCAGTTCAGAACTGAGTAACTAGACACTTAATTTATTTATTATCTATAGTGTGTATGAAAATTTCATGAAAAAATTATATACATATAATGACTACGAAATAGTCATGAATGGCACATCTATACTCTCGAGAAATGTTAGTGCAGCTGCAAACATACATACATAATTCGAATTAAAAAAAATCGTTAAGAACTGTCATACTACAACTAACAGTTTAAACATGAAAAATTGACAAATAATGCTATCTAATATAATCATATCAGTGGACAGGAAACAGTCCCATAAGGTACCAAAGATTTACATTTTATTAAATATGACCCAAAACTATGCCTTATATTCCAACAGTATACTCAACATGCAAAATTTATAAAATATTGGACCAATCATTGTGTATCACTATCACAAATGTATTTTCCGGATACGAAGCGACGCTTTACGAGAGATAGACGATACCCGCTCCCGATGAGTTCGAACTCAATGCCCGATAGTGTTGCTCCTTCGCAATTGAATTGAGCAGAAATCGTAGTCTTCGAAGATGGTCCAGTAGCCAACTCGAAGCGCGCTCTCAGTGAGCCCACGCCTCTATCCTCTGAATGCTGCGACAGTTCTGTAAAGCGCCACATCGCCTGTTCGTTTTCAGAATTCCACGCGGTTTTAGGCATCGCAATTACATTTTTCACTGAACCATTCATTGGTACGCAAACGGAAACATTTAGCAAGGGTGACGGTGGGCTCATCGCGTGGAGATTGTACTTGTAATCTACTTTCAGATCAGTATGGTCGCGCTCGCACTTCCAATAAGAAACCATTTGTAATGGACAAGATGCTGCGCCAGTCTTAGGTCGTATTTGATACTTCAATATGTCAACATTGAAATATTGCGCTGTAGGATTCTTTTCAGACTGCCGTTTCAATAGGGAAGTCAATGCTGGCATGTTAAACTCAACGACTGTCGTGTCGCGGGTAGACATCATAGCATTTATGCTTATCAGCTGCTTATTAGGCAAGACATTATCCAGTCTATGTATATTTTTCAGTCTAAAACAAAGTTTAGCGGGATTGGGATTATTAGCGAGAACACCAACAATGCCAGTCGGAAAAGATAACATCATATCGCCCGACATTTTCACTTGACATTTAGATTCTTCAGTCCCTCTGAAATAAGAGTGTATTATTTCGTGGAATGCTACTGCTAGAGGTATAGTGTCTGCCATACCAATAGTAAGTGGCGAAGGACCACGCGACCCAGACGAGCCTGCTGTTCGAAAATCACCTTCGGAGCGTCTCGACGGCGGACGAGGTAGAGAAATTGTTGATATTGTCGGTGTCGATGTTCGAAAGTTCGATTGAGACATTTCGCCGACCTCAGAGAACAAATCCCCGACGTCAGCTGTAGAAATGGGGGTGGGACTCTCTAGTAAATGTGACTGATTTGTTTGTAAAGGTGCATACGGGTTTGAGACATTGCCATGAGGGGAAGCGGGGTTACTGGGGTTAGGACTTTGGAAGAAGTTCAAATCTAATAAGTCACTACTTGCTTTACTTGTATTTGCATTTGAACCTCTTCTTGTTGTACCAATTTTATACAAGCTTATGTTTTCCACTGTAGCTCTGAGCTCATCAACGCTCGCTGACATTGGAGCACTTCCATTGCTTATTGGCTTTATTTCAACATGTATTTTTTGCTCTCTTTCTTCTTCAGAATCTGAGTCTGAAGAGGAATAACCACTGCCCTTTTCATCTTTAGGTCTTATACAAAATCCTTCTTCATCAACTTCTGGAGAGTTCATAAGATCATCTTTTGTTGCAACCTCTTCCTCCTTTTCATCTAAATCAGACTTGTCACCGGCATTTGAATTTTCAGATATTTCATCTTTTTTCTTCTTTGATTTTTTCAGTTTAGTCTTGGTCCTTCTACTACGAAGGAACCATTTGGACTCTCGAAGTGTAGTTCTGTTCATATTATCATCTTTATCTGGAACTACTGGAGTAGCCGGTGTTCCACTTGGACTTGAAGGTGCAGAGCATGGAGCTCCACCTTCGATACTAACACTGGGTTCATCTTTGCTTTGAAAATTTGGTGTAAACAAGTTAAGGAGTGAGGTAGTTCTTCTTGAAGTTTTAGTTGCAAATGATGGCTCTTTTTTGGGTGCTTTAGCAGGTTGAGGTGGCTTGTGTGATCCATTGGACACTGTGGAAATCTGATCTACTTCTGATATGGAATTGTTAGCTGATCCAGGTTTTGGTAATGATGGAGGTAGTTCTACTAAATTAGCCTTCTCCAAAGCATTGTACTTCTCGACAAGAAACTGTTCTAACAGTTTATCAACTGTTAGTTCGAGACATTGGTGCTTGAAATCCCTATGGACTTGGCCCATAAGATCATGATTGTTTTGAATGATATCTGCATAAGAATTCACAAACTGTTTCATCTGCTTTAGGTGAGCTTCTTCAACATCCTGAAAGTGTTTGCAGGTTTGGGTCATTTTTTTCTCAAAATCTTGTTTTACTAAGCTGTATTTCTCTGCTAGCTGTCTATAGTCTTCGTGTAACTTCTTTATTTTAACCTCAGCTTTCTCTATGTCTTTTGCAGATGCATTTTCCTTTCTGAGCTTTTCTAGTTCAGACGATTTGGATGTATAAACATCCTTTGCTTTTTGTAAAGCTTGCTTTGTGTTTTGTATTAGTAGTACTACTTCTAGTGTACTCGATTCTGAGTCTTTGACAGCTTTGTGCTTCTTGTGAAGCTCCTCAGCATATCTGGCAACATCTTTCACAAGCTCACTTACTTTTTGAAACATGTGCTGATGTAAATTCGACAATTTCTCGGCAGAACATTTAAGAACACCCCAAAAAGGCGCAAAAGTGCCTTGAGCGCAGTTACTGTTCGCTTGTTTCGCTAATTTGGCTAGGAGCTTCGAATTAGACTCCTCTATATTCGACCGTTCTCTGAGATACTCTGAGAGTTCCTTGCTCGCTATCAGTCCGTATTTCATGTTTTGATATAGAATATCATATCCATTGTGCTCGTTGGCGAAGTAATCTACAAAGTTGACACTCATCTTTGCTGGTACAAAGGCAACGATTAGTTACTCAATACATTATTTTTCACTCACTGACCTGAATTCTAGGGTCGAGCTCAGTATCACCATTGTCGTCAGCTGGAATAGTGAACGAGGATTCTTCCATGGTAGGGCCTACAACTAGGAAGCCGCCCAATCACCTAAATTACATCACCGACACAGTAATGGACAGCGTCACCGTCACTTCACTTTTAATTATTCTAATAAATTCTTAGACGCACATCATATAAAATTTGGTCACAACGTAGGTGCAAACTCTTATCAAAATTACTAGACAAGTTTAATTTGCAAAACTAATCAAATAAAGAATTTTCATACAAGATGACGTCCACTTTCTTGACGTCAAATCATAATAATAGACAACTTTTGTTTTTTACAGCGTAGTGCTTGAATATCGAAAACAGAATTAAATCGTTTACAACTTGACAACATTTTTGTATTCATTATTTAATCAATTTTATATACTTAGATTTCTTAATAGAAAAATAAATATATTATTGTTTATTTGCAATTTTATTTTGGTAGTTGAACAAAAATTTCATAAAATCTTTGTTAACCATTCATAATACTTTAATAATTAGGGAGACGTATCAATGTCCATGAATTTTTATAGTCAATTTTAAAAGATATTTGTGTACACTTTCAAAATTACCAATCAAATTGTAATGTCATTTTATTTACTCAAATGTATAAGGAATGAGAATTCATTAGTATTTTATAAAAATATATGTTATTTTATCAATCATCTAAAAAGTTTTACTTTATATCTATATATTTTATATTATTAAAATATTGTTCGGGAACGTAAATATTACAACTTAAAAAAAACGAATATTTTTTATAAATAATGAATTAATAAAATGAATCAAGAGTAGCGTAGTAGTAGGAATATAATAATATACTTTAAAGAAATTTTAAATAGATTGTTTATGTACACACAAAACATCACTTTTTTGAAAATAAAGTTTTGGCTAAGTATAATATAAATCCACTGTAAAGTTTTTTTTAATCGATTTTCAATACATAATTTTTTTAACCTATTATCAGTAGCACATCCCCACACTTTTATCTATTCTTGTCTATGCTATTAACCTTCCAAATGAAAAATTAACTTGATTTTGGCAATGCACTCATAGTGGTTCTCTTTTATACCCACGCGGATTCCAGACAAATGACAATGAAAACAAGATTTCATGGTTTGTTGGATATCATTATTTTTTAGTAGGGTTATGATGCTTTTTCAACTTGTCGAATTTGACGTAAAACAACTTCAATTTGATCATTTTGATCCAGTTTCGTTGTTTCATTGAAGAAAGTATTTGCTTTAAAAGGAAAATCTTTCTATGAATGACATAAGCAGCAGTTGCATTACATTACTGGACGAATCCATTTACCGTCGCGTGCTTAAAGCATATTTCTGAAACGGTGATTACAGTCAATCTGTATGCAACTGTTACGCGTTACCTCGACTATGTCTTACCAAGGATCACCATATTCGGGGCCGGGGGATGAGTACGACTTTGAAGACGATGGGTACGACGATTTAGACGAATATAGAGATCCAGAAGATTCATTACCACAGCTACCAATGGATGACAGTGATGAAGGTATGTTTTGTTTATAACTTGCGTAGCTATCCTATTTTGGCGTCATATCACCTGTCTAAGCTTGTTATTCTTGACGAACACGCATATTGTGCTTGTAAACACAGATTGCGTAATCGCCATAAGGTTAGATATAAATTATTTCTTATCGAACTATCTTCCCGCCTTTCGTGAGGTATATCCGTGACGTAATTCATGTACTGATAGACAACTTTCTCTTTGCCCAAATAAAAGTCTTTTTTTGTGTCAGCAATTCAGTTTTTTTATTTCTACTTCTTTAAAATTATATTAAAATTTTTTAGAATTTTATTGACTTCGGTCAAATTTCGACCATGTTTTTATTTAATAATTTTGTTGCATGAAATCTGATCAATAGTTTTTTAAGTTTATTATGGCACCTTACCATTCCAATGATACAAATTTAAATTCCCAAAAATAAAAAAACAGACTTCATATAGGATGGTAACTAAAAAAAAAATTAAAATTCCAGACACAGAAGAGGCCAGTGAAACAGATATACCCAACAATGATGAACCACTCGAAATCAAAGAACAGTAAGTCTTTACTTTAAAATTCTGTTTAATTTAAATTTAAACTTATTCATAAAATATACTAAAGCTATATAATCTAATGATTGATTGATGATCTGTGGTTTGCATTATAAAACTTTCTATTCCTAAAATTATTGTAAAATCAAAAATTCAAACTCATACAAAAAATTGTAAAAATTTACCTTCTGTTTCTCAGGATGTACCAAGACAAGCTTGTTAACTTGAAGAAACAACTACAGCAACTCGAGGAGAATATACATCCAGAATTCTTAAGACGAGTGAAGAGGTTGGAGCACCAACTACATGAACGCCTACGGCTTAACAGAATATACAAGTAAGATTGTATTAAAATATTATTTATTTAAGAGAATTACTAAGTTGTTTATTTTTGATACAAATGTTGAAAAGTTTTTCCTTCAAGAAAAACACAAACATACATAAACAGTCTAATTTTCATATTATTTTGTTATGGTATAAACATAAAGGAAAAAAAAGCCTGAATGCTTTTATATTTATTGATATAATCATATAAAATATTCATTAGTATATAAATATAGTTATCTATATTTTATTACACTTAACATTATTTTTAACTTTTTATTATAAGGAATATATATTACAATATATTTAAGGGCGGGTTTAATATTCAAAATATTCTTTCCCAGCCAATCTTGATTTGCTGGAAATCATGTGCATAGGTGTGCAAAAAAAACATTAGATGTTAGATAAAAATAATTTAATTATAGTCATACATGAAAACACTTATAAAATTATACACATAAATATAGTACTGAAATCACAGTACTTTATGGAGAGTTAAGTAGAAATAATTGTTTAACTTGTTGTTTAAATGCGTAGTTAATGTTACCAGAACAAATTGTCGCAAGCATACTATTTACTTAGCATTTTTAACACCCTGCCTATGCAGATTCTATATTAAAGCTGTTTTTCTTTTCATTGTATGGACTGATTTATTAATATATTAATTTTAATTTAAATCAAATATTTCATGTTTAATATTTTTGTTCACAGAGATCACATGTATGAAGTTGTAGAGAGAGAATATATAGCAGAACAAAAGGCAGCGGCAAAAGAATTTGAGGAGAAGAAGATAGAGTTAAGGGAAAACTTGCTGAATGATTTTGAAGAGAAACGGAAGTTGATTGAAAGTGAGAGACACAGTATGGAACTCAACGGAGATTCAATAGAGGTGAGTTATTGTACTTTAAAATTCCAATTAATAAACAAAAACATGTTCCAATCCCTCTCCAAAAACAGAGAGGAAGTCCTTAGCCCAGCAGTGGGAAATTTAAAAGAGGGTGTTGATAAATGGAATATAAAAATATAGGAATTACCTCTAGGATATATAAATGTACTTGTATATATATATGATATTATTAATTAATGTAAAATATTAACTACCGAGTTTCTCATTGATTCGTCTCGGTGAAAAACTATATCAAATTGAAATAAGTAGACTGTATAAAAACATAACAATAGCTGCAAGGTCAAGTTCTTCAGATCCAATTTCAAATCTATTATAATAATGGAAAAACGTCTGTTTGTTGTATAATGACAAGGCTTATTTATTCCTTAAATCAACAACAGCCTGTAAATTCCCACTGCTGGGCTAAATGCCTCCTCTCCGTTTGAGGAGAAGGTTTGGAACATATTCCACCACGCTGTTCCAATGCGGGTTGGGTGAATACACATGTGGCATTTCTATGAAATTTGTCACATGCAGGTTTCCTCACAATGTTTTCCTTCACCGCTGAGCACGAGATGAATTATAAAGACAAATTAAGCACATGAATCAGTGGTGCCTGCCTGGGTTCTAACCACTGGGCCATCTCGACTCTATCTATTCCTTAAATAAAAAAGCTTATTATAAATTATATTCAATTTAAACACCATTTTTATTTATTAACAATTTTAATGTTGATTTTTTTGCTGTTTACTTAAATAAGTTTTATTAAATGTGTAAAATCTAAGTAGATTATAAAATACTATTCGCAGGTGAAACCGCCGATGAAGCGTATACTGCGGCGGCGCGCCAACGAGCCCGCGCCGGCGCCCGAGAAGCGCCGCAAGCCGCTCGCAACGACGCTGACGTTCCAGCTGGACGAGCGCGACATCGACGCCGACCTGCGCGCCATCTGCCGCGCGTCGCCGCCGCGCCACGCGCCCGCGCACGTCGCGCCCCGGAAGCATCTCAACTCCAGTAGCTGTGAGTTTAGTGTGCCACCTGATGGTACTGGCAGAGTCGGATTTAAAGTTTTTTTTTTTTTTTTTTTATGGTATAGGTTGGCGGACGAGCATATGGGCCACCTGATGGTAAGTGGTCACCATCACCCATAGACAATGACGCTGTGAGAAATATTAACTATTCCTTACATCGTCACTGCGCCACCAACCTTGGGAACTAAGATGTTATGTCCCTTGTGCCTGAAGTTACACTGGCTCACTCACCCTTCAAACCGGAACACAACAATACTGACTACTGTTATTTGGCGGTAGAATAACTGATGAGTGGGTGGTACCTACCCAGACGGGCTCGCACAAAGCCCTACCACCAAGTAAAAAAGTAAGTTCTAGAGCCCCTGGGGCCACAAAGCAGTAGAGGCCCTAGACCAGGAGCGTGGAGACCCCAATAATTATATTATGGATTATTAAACGTTTTTATTTCAATCAGTAAGCTATGATTTATTTATTGGTAACGGTAACTTTTAACACATTAATTAGTAAGATTATTATAATTTGACTTTATCTCGGTATTTGTTAACTCGCTGAAAAGTGTGGCCCCCACTCATGTGTAGGCCCCAGGGCAGTTGCCCCGGTTGCCCACCCCTAAATACGGCCCTGGGTACTGGTACAGGCAGTCCTCGTGCTAACGGCATGTTAGATTCTCGTAATGCGTGACGTAAATTGAAACGACGTAAGTCGATACATAAGATTGATTCGATTTTTCTTGCCATGTCATTGACCTCGCGACAAGTTAATTCTCCTATGCCAGAAATGCGTATACTTGAGGACTAGTGTCATAACATTTGACGACCTCCTTGGTCGAGTGGTGTGCACACCGGTTTTCATGGGTACGCCACTCCGAGGTCCCGGGTTCGATTCCCGGCCGATGTAGATTACCATAAGTTTTCTATGTTGTCTTGGGTCTGGGTGTTTGTGGTACCGTCGTTACTTCTGATTTTCCATAACACAAGTGCTTTAGCTACTTACATTGGGATCAGAGTAATGTATGTGATGTTGTCTCATATTTATATTTATAAACACCACATATGTAGTTCGACGTAACTTAAAATGACGTAAGTCGAGGACTGCCTATATTAATTTGTCAGGGAATAGACTAGGCCATTCCTTGCTATCATGTGCTGATGTCGGAGTCGTGTCGCAGGCGAGTCGCCGGCGCGCGAGGCGGGCGGCGCGGGGGGCGCGGCGGGCGCGGGGGGCGCGGGCGAGGCGGACGCGCGCGTGGAGGACGGCAAGCTGCTGTACGAGCGGCGCTGGTTCCACCGCGGACAGAGCGTGTACGTGGAGGGCCGAGACCTGCCGCGCTTCCCCGCGCACATACACGCCATCACCGATGACGCGGTACGAACCGACTAGCCACACACTAATGCCACAGCGTCAAGATAAACTACCAGTGAAGTAGCGGACGGTGCGCGAGGCTAGATAGTGATTGAACCCAAGCCATACCCTTGACTTCCCATTTAGGGATGTAAAAATCGAGATTCATATTTTTATTAAGGCGATGACCCACTGATAGTTTCTCTTGATGCTATTATTGTTTAATTAGAGCAACGTAAAAATAGTGTAGTCATGCTAATTTATTACGCAAGTGTATTCTCTTTATTACACAAAATTTGAAAACATATCAGGAACAGAAAACAATTCTCATAAAAGTCTTGGTTCCAAATTTTGATCTAAACAAAAAAAGAATTATTGGAATTAAAAAACATTGCATAACTAGGAATCAAGATCATTGTTTTTTTTTTTAAATATACTCTGTATATCAAAAGATTCAGTAGTGTCACTAATAAGGATCAAATCCTAGGAAGTTCTATGTCAAATTTGATGAAAATGTAGGTTTTACTGTATCCTATCTACAATTCATAGACAAAATAATGCTCAATTTTCTTCAAAATGTTATGTTTTTCACAACTTTCATGGTTAAAGTCCTATAACCTTTTATATACTTTTTCCTTGACTAATTTTTCGATTCTGATAGTATTAGATTAATATTAACAATAAATGTACTATTTTTTTTTCCATTTTTTTTCAGATATGGGTAAAGAAAACGAACTTAGAGCGAGTGAGGATATACGTTTCTCAACTAACACGGGGTAAAGTGACATTAAAAAGACGTGCCTCGTAACTCAGTGCTCAGTGGACAGTTGAGATTGTGCGTACGCATGCTGAGTGTCATGTACGTTGTTAGTACACGCGCTAGATTTAATATTAAGATGCATTTTACACGGTTGTACAGTGCCAAGGATTTACCTCACATTGATTTAAACGAAATCATATGATGGGGACATGTTGGAAAAATTAATTTGCAATATTTTTATATATATATTGTACAATCTGGATGCATTTTCAATGATTAGAATTTGCTATTAATAACTATGTATTTGTATGATTTGTTTATTGTACAGTATTATATGAACATAAATGATTTTTTTACTGTATTTGTCGGTAACAATTACATGATATATGTCATGATGGCATGACATGATATGACATGACATGATATGATAAAGTATAAAACACTAGGATTTTTAGATCTTCTCATTTTATTAGTTTTATTCCGTATCGACAATTATTGTACTGTTATTATTTTAATATGTAAATTGTACATCAACAAAATTTAAGCTACATGTTTTGTCCAACGATATGAATGACCTAGGTTCGATCTTATAAGGAATTAAGATCGAACCTAGGATAGCCAGTAAAATGACCATTTCAAACACAACCTTATAACCAAATCTAAAATAAATAACAATATGAAATAATTCTTTGATCGGGTACAGCAAGTATGTATAAAAAAATGTCAGATATACATATATTGAAAATGCAACAGATTGTATATGACATATATATGTATAATTATCATTTTATATACAATGTTTTACAGCATTTCCCCTATCATTTATTTTGGTAACTAAACACATTCGCGTATATAAGGTATTTTCTTTAATAAATTATGAATTATGTATATTTATTCACTGACTCATTTAACATAAAGGTAAAGACACATCAGTGCATATTATTTTATTTTTAGTATTTACATTGTATGATGTAATAAGAATTTGTGATGTACATATAAAGAGTATATAATATTCATAATGGAATATATATTTTTTTATTTACACATGAAATGTTATACGTAATGTATGTTGTGTATACATATTATTGTTATTAACTATTCAACTGTAATTAAGATTTCACGAGAAATTTACATCACAATTACAAAGATTATCGTCAGAATAGTTAGTAATAATATATTGACATACAATTATATATATATTTTGATATAAAAATTGGTAGTACTAATTGCCCTAAATATGATGATGAGATATATACATAACATAGAGTTGATAATATAATATGTGTTATGTGAATGCTATGTTAGTCTTGAAGGTTGCTTGTGATAGTTAAGCTAGCGGGCAGGACTGCTGATCAAATCCAATGTGAGCCAATAATCTTAATTATTTAAGAATTGTTGTTAATCATTTCAAAGTAAAAAGCTTTGAATAAAGGAGTCAGTGTTACTCTTATGC
Source organism: Vanessa cardui (assembly GCF_905220365.1). Taxonomy (NCBI): domain Eukaryota; kingdom Metazoa; phylum Arthropoda; class Insecta; order Lepidoptera; family Nymphalidae; genus Vanessa; species Vanessa cardui. The sequence goes on along the minus strand of NC_061133.1, from coordinate 12,891,936 downwards.
CTCAGTACGCACGTAGATACGTTGGTCCTGCATCTGGGTTCTTTATACTTCTGTAACATTGAAGAGTTATTGTGTTTCTGCGGACACATTGAACTATTTTTTCTATACTGGCTTCAAAATAGGCTTTGGTCAAATTGGTTATGACTTAAGTTCATATATTTCCCACAATTTGTGCACAAATGTCTCAAACCACAGTAACAGTAATGTCAATCATAATATATAATAAAATCTCCATAGAGATTTCGAAGATTTTTGAAGAAAATGCATTTTTATTGTGACAGTACCTGATATATAATTGTATAAAATGTCGTTGTAATATTTTAAGGCAGTTCTGTCACTAGATAGAAATGGATTTCGGGCTCTTGGAATTAATAAAATGAAATTATTATATATAGAGATTGTATTTGAATGATAGAATAAACACAGTACAGTTGCGTTTATATAAACTTTTGTTTTTCTGTCCAGAATTGAATGGCGAAGGTTGGTAATGTGCAGCCTAAAATTGACTGTTAATTTATTTGTTTTTAAATTACATGCTTATGATCTTTCACATGTAATTTATCAGTAAACCACTCATTTGGATTTGATCATTCAAAAGCGTTATTATTTTATGTTTATGTATGAAATTGTATGTGTTAGGCAACTGTGCTATTGTGGGTGTGCATTAATATTGCACCTTCATACAATGTTTCTAAAACTTTTTAAATATGAAATGTATAATGTATGTATAAGTATAAAGTGTGGTTCACACTTGAGCTTAATACTATAGATAATGCGTATTATGTGTCTTTACCCTAATTCACAGTATTTATTGTAAATATTGTAAATAAATGTTGTAATATACCGATCAAATGACGCGTATTGTACATTAGTGAATTTGTATGGCGCCTTTATTTTTTATTATTAATTTTTGTGATTTAATTATTATGTGTAAATGAGTTGTGATTGTAAATAGGAGATGATATGAATGTTTTTATTATCTTAGATGATATTTGAGAACAAGATCTTTTAATTATATGTATTACAACAGATGCATTTGTGATTTTTATTTCCTGCAGCTATTGATTCAGAACAGTAGTCAATCAAACAAAATGTTACATATTCAAGGCTCATAAAGATTCTACCGAGAACAACCGGAAAAAAATCAATAGTTACTTTTTCCACCATTTTAAATATGTCGATTTTGAGTATGTCAGAAAAGTCCTTTTTTATATATATCCTGATAATGCCATGCTTAACAAAAGAGTTTTGACGTACAGCGCAGTGATTATTAGGCGTTTTTTTATAAATACATATATTAATATACATAAATTTGAACATCAAAACAGCGGCGATATAAGTATTTTGTCAAATTAAATTTCTTCTCTGGCAAAATATTTGCACTTCACCTGTGGTAATGATTTGTGCAAGCCCGTCTGCTTAGGCCACCCGCTTATCAGACATTCTACCGCCAAGCAATGATAACAGTTGTGTTACGGTTGGAAGGGTTAGTGGACCCGTGTATCTATAGACACAAGGGAACTGACAGCTGAGTTCCCAAGGTTGAAAGCGCATTGGCGATGTAAAATATGGGTATATAATTCATGTAAACATTGTCTATGGGCAGTGGTCACTTAATATTAGGTTGCCTATTTGCCGGTCAAATAACCTATGTTAAGAATAAGTATATACATTATACATGCATATATTTTTCGGGCGCAAAGAACCGCTTTGATGTTCCGAAGTAAAATCTACAAATAATAAATGCTATTGGACAACATCACATACATTACTCTGATCCTGATAAGTAGCTAAAGCACTTATGCTATGGTAAATCAGAAGTAACGACGGTACCACAATCACCCAGACCCAAGACAACTCAGGCCGGGAATCTAACCCGGTATATCGGAATAGCGTACCCATGAAAACCGGTGTACACACTACTCGACCACGGAGGTCGTCATATGTTACGATTGTGTAATAATTTTGATATTATTTCACAGTCGTTGTAACATACACAAAAACAAAGCCGATTCGATACAAATAACAACGAATTTATAAATTTTCTTATTTTAAAAACTAGCCTTAAACACGGAGTCATTAATTTTTATCAGACAACCGGTTAGCACAGTCACTCCAGCTGACTCGTATCATTTTCGTTTTATGAAGTGTCTCATTAAAAAAAAGAATGTAGTCTTTTATCACCAAACAGATTTTAATTGTGTATTTTGTTTTCTCACGAAATACTTGAAGCAGCTTACGGCAGCACGAAGGATATGTTCTGTGAACGACGAGTTAAAAGCCACTGTCGTGTGGTCTATGGATATAAGTATTGGCGGCACAAGATCTAAACTTAATGTGGGCAAGCTACATTTTGCACCATCAAAGGGCCTTCCCATTGATGGTGCAAGAAGAAGTAGAAAATGTGACGTGTACTTTTGGATTTGCCATATTTATTCAATTTTTTTTTTGCCTGTGAGGCGCCAAGCCCTTTGCCCCGCGAGCCTTACGCCGCCTCTGGATTTAAGGGTGGGCCGGCCGATTCTATTAACAATTTGTCAGGTTATTGCTATCGAACCGATGAGTAATTGTTGCAGTTCAGCGGTTTTCCTATTCTACGAACACAACGATTCAGTAGCAGTTCGGTCAAAGTAGGTTAGGGTTATAAAGGAGATGGTAACGCAACCAATATAAATAAATAGAATCGGAACTCAAGAATTAAAACGCGTACATCTTAACCGATGATTGCGGGTTCAATTACTGAATTTGCATGTGTTTAATTTGTGTTTTTAATTCATCTCTTCCTCGGAGATGAAGTAAAACATCGCGAGGAAACCTACATGTGTAATTTCAATGAAATTCAGACACATGTGAATTCACAAACCTGCATTGGAGCAGCGTGGTATATGCTCCTAACCTTCTCCTCAAAGGGATGGCTTTATGGCCAGCAGTGGGAAATTTAAAGACTCGAAATTGAATCGGGAACGTTGATCACTAGACGTCTATCGTGTGCCTATCTTAGTCCTCTACATAGATCCGTAATAGCCGTGGACGAAGCGTTCATTTGTTTATTTATGATATTTATGAAGCAATAAAAGGTTACTTTATAAATCATAAAAAGAAGTTTATATTACTTCTCTATACTATCTACATTTTCTGAATGAGGAAATCAGACATCATGTAGCTTTGAACGTTGATTAAAAGCTTTATGGCACCATATTAATTAATCTTGTTGACATTTTAAAGCGTATTCGGCGCCGCTTTAGCGGTTTTGGTTAAATTGGCAAAAAGTTGTAGACTGGTTTTGAGATTGTTAAGATAAAATTACTGTAGAAAAAAATCGTATTAATTGTCGAGGAGCGTACATTCGAAGGTGTTTTGGAACTCTACGTATCGTTTTTATCGACATGTGTAGCCAGAATAACTATCGATAAGTAATTATTAGCCAATCAACGTCCGTCGAATATTCATAATAGATTTGATAGTCTCAATCTAACTTTTTGACGCTGGCTCGTATGTGGCTGTTATTAAATACTTCTAGAAAAGTTGGGAGGCTATTCTGATCTCTTTTTTGGCTATTGTGCCCATTTCTATCTGACAAGTTGTTATTTTTTTAGTTATTGCACAATTTTGTGTAAAATGATAATTCCCTCAATCTGCAAAACACAGGTATTTAACGACGGTCGGAAGGCTATTCGGCCCTGACTGGTACCAAGTATCAATTAATGTTATTTCGAGATGTTTACAGTAAAATCTATTATAATGTTCTGTTTTGAGGTTGATTTACTCATCAGATATTCTACCAACAAACAACAATAGGTACTTATATCATTGTTATGTTCCAATTTCAAGAGCGAGTGAGCCAATGGAGACAAGAGATCGTCGTTATCAAACATAATGGATAGCAATCTAAGGAATAGTTAATATTACAGAGGTACTTACGATCTGATGACCTATATGCGCTATCTTATACCTGATTTCAAATGCTCTTCTTTTAGTTGGATTAGGCGATATTTATATAATATGACAACCCGTTGTCACCCACGGTTTCAGTTACATTTAAGGGCTTTGACTTTGTCTTTAGGTTTCAAGCTTATACACCTTTTTATCAAATATCAAATATCAGTTCAGAGGTAAAAGTTGAGAGAGACTGAAAGAGTTACTTAAGCATTTATGGTAAAGCGCCTGACAAAATTTAGTTACTATTTTCATAGAGTCAAAACTTTGCTAATAAACTATATCCTTATCTAGATTAGACTTTACAACATTCATTAGGAGTCTTTAAATAAATCAGATAGATATTCTTTCTCACAGCAGCAAGAGTTGCTTGATACTCGGAAGGAAATTTAGAGAACTTTTTTTTATTGTTTAGTAATTAATTATTAACTTTGGCGTTATTGACATAAATTTATAAAATTAACGGCAAAATATATGCACATACATTTTACTTGATTTAGTTATCTGAATTATTTTACATTAATATTATTGATTGACGCTAAATTATCTGTCTAAATGTCGACTTAATTTGTGACGCGAGATGATTAATTGGCATTCAATAATTTATTTCTTTATAGCATTACATTACGATGTTGTTTTATTGTTAAGATGACATTTAAATAATACAAGCTACTAACTACGATCGCGGAATAACTTGTGAGTTGGATCACGGAGTGTTGTCCGGTTTTGACCGATGACCAGTCGAAGCCGGACAGCACTTCTACCGTCAATAGATACTTGCTAAATGCTCTTTCCCTAATTTTAAAATTTCTATAAAACACAGTGAAAACTTTTATCTAAATGAGATAATGCTCAAACTTGAAAAAGATCATAACTTCATTCAATACTATTCTTATGTCAACCAAAAAAAAAATAAACATCCAAAGCAATGTATTGGAATGTTTGACAATTATTATAATACCTAACGTATTAAATCACATTTTAAAAGACATTATAGAGTTGCTCGGCGACGCCCACGCCTTTAAATGTATTCAAATTATTCAATCATTATATCCGACATTATATTTGTATCGTCGGTCGGAGCATATTGAACCATGTAGATAGGTATAATTATCACAGTATGGTTGTGTATCATCCAGATTACAAATTTTAAAGGTCCTTGTCCTTAAACTTAAGGTACTGTTACTCAAAACCGTTTATCAGGTTTCAAACGCCAGGTCGAGTAACTAAAAAATTGTAAGCTTATAAAGTATTTTAAATATAATATTTATAAATAATCATTAAAGGTTATATAACTTCTAGCTGTTGAGCTATATTCAGTCACAGAATTATATGAATGTAATGAATACTTTTTGGTTTGACATTTTTATAAATAAAAGTAGAAATAGAATATTATTAAATTTGACATGGGAATTGTAAATCTGCCTTTAAATACGGAAGATAATGGATGATTGTAAAGAAAACTGTAAATATTATTATACCATATTCAATATTGTTAATTATTTGATGTTCCTGTTTATCTGAAACTGGGTCTACAAAATGTATTAGCTTTTTCCGCTGTATAATCTTAATAGTAGCCCGAAGTCTTTAAGTTGGATGCTTGTACACTCTCGTCCCTTGGAAAGCATGTAAAGACGTTGGTCGTCAGAACTCTTTCCCTCGTCGTGTTTGCTGTAAGACCGGATTATGAGAGAGCAGGAATAGACACTGCATCTGTTTACGCAAATATTTGTCCCAAAAATATGTATTGCAAATTTTGATAGTCTGAAGATTAGCGGTCGTAGTCGAAATAGGTCAGGATGAAATCACGTAAAAACAGATATAATCAGTAAAAAAATTTTATCGAACCAATAATATTCCGAGACTTTTTGAGAACAGTAGCCTGTGTCCATTCTACGGGTTCAAGCTGGCTTCGTAACAAATTTCATTACAACAGATATATTTATAATATTAGTATACATTTAATTGCGTGGTATTTATTGCGATTTTGCTAGTTTTGAGCACTTTGAGATTTGTTATAGTGGGGTTGTCAAAATGCCGCCTTCTAAACGAAAACTGAACTAAAACTATAAAAAGTAATTCTTTTCTCAGTACCAATCTGTTGTTCTTGTTCTTTGAAGTTCGCTGTGTTTAAATTTCCATCACTAGTGTTTAAATTTATTGGTTCTGCATGTGATCTCCACAGTTATATGAGATTTGTCGTCCTAACCGTATGTAGTTCTCATGTTTGTGTACTTTAACAGCTTGGCAGGATTCGGTCAAAAAGACTTTATTATATAAAAATATACTTTATTTTATTTTGCTTTATTAATTTTGGAATTTAATTTTATGTTTGCTAAATAATATTCTACACTGAAATATAATAAAATACTAGTTTATCTAAAAAATAGTTTTCATGCCCAAGTTTTTCGAGTCGAAGTTTCTCATGAAATTTCTTAAAGTACCAACATAATATATACATATGAGCGGTGTCAAATATAGGATTGATTTATAATAATACTTATTACACAACATCTGTGAAGTGCGCCATCATTTCGTACCCGTTTTATGTATTTTAGTTTAGAAGTTGTTTTTTATTAGTTAAGCATTACGAAAAACAAAACATATCCCCATTTATTATAATAGATTTGAGAATAATAAATTGATCAAGATAATGAAAGTGTGATATCGTGTTCGGAACAAAACCGACCAGTGCATATTTTAAAATCTAGAAGGTCTAAGCAATGTCATGGAAAAGTGCCCGTTCTGTATATACTGAGAGCATCCTGCAGTGTCACTTACTCCGTTTACGAATATAATTGATATTTGTAAGATTTTTTTTGAAATTATTTCAAAGTTTTTTTAATTTCATTTGGTGTCTTAATTTTAAAAAAGTTTGAAAAAAACGATGAATGGTTTTTAATGATCCTTCTGGATAAACAGCTTATCTATTGATTTTGAGTTTTTGTAGAGTTATAATTAATAACATAGATATGAATTAAGTTATAAATCCAAGTAACATACATATATCTTTGCATGCAGATACAAGATGTGCTGTGTGTTGCGACTAATGTCTTAGCTTTTCTATTTAGACATATTTTTTTACAGATGGTTGCTATATAACGCTTGATTTTCGTTTTCCGACTGGTGACGTAAACAGTGATCTATTTTTTTCAGATTGTCACTGTTGGAATAATATTTTTTTTTCTTGGTGGTAGGGCTTTGTGCAAGCCCGTCTGGGCAGGTACCACCCACTCATCAGTTATTCTACCGCCAAACAACAGTAGTCAGTATTGTTGTGTTCCGGTTTGAAGGGTGAGTGAGCCAGTGTAACTACAGGCACAAGGGACATAATATTTTAGTTCCCAAGGTTGGTGGCGCATTGACGATTTAAGGAATAGTTAATATTTCTTACAGCGTCATTGTCTACGGGTAATGGTGACCACTTACCATCGGGTGGCCCATATGCTCGTCCGTCAACCAATACCATAAAAAAATTACGAGATTGGGCCGATGTATACTTTCAGGAACTCGAAACTCGCACAGTAATAATACTTAATTTTTCGGACGTGACTGACTTATCTTTTATATCTTGGTCTGGGTTATCTCCATAAACCCTAAAAACAACTGTCACGGGGTTAGCACTGCCAAGGAATGTAGCGGTCCAAAAAAATCGGAGTAATTAATTAATAAATGATTCAATTTGAGTCTTCACTTTTACGGAGTGGCTTGTTTTTCTTATTTTTTATGTCAGTTGAAATATTAGAATTTGAATACAGTAATATATGTATTACATTTATTTAATATGTCATACATATAAATTAATAGCTTTGAAGGTATTCATCGAATTTGCATGTTGGATGAAATCTCCGTCCTAATCGAAATGGATGAATGAATAGTTCATGAATAGTGAAGGAGCGCATTGTTCTCTTTTCCGGGCCTCTTCGCGGATCAAGTCAGTCACTCACCGGACACTTCCACTTTGCCTCCTTCTGGGACATGTCACTTTCGCAAAATAAGACCATGGATAATGCCAGTCTGCAAGAGGTGCTGTATGGAGATCCATTAATTACAATCGATAGATAGATCTGCAATAGATTTTCACTAACTATCGCAACCAGACAGTGCCTCTCGACCCACTCCATCACGGTGTGACGCACTGTTTAATAGTGGGCCACACTCAAGACAGGAGGATTTAACCCACCGCTTCACCATCCAAGCAAAGCAACCAGGTCTGCTAAGCAGCTGTGTCACTAAAACATAATTAAATAGCCTGCCAATTGATATAGTTAGGATTACCAATATAAAACGTAAATAGACTCTTATAAGACAGGATCGAATATAATTTCGTAGTAACTTTGGATAAGGCCAATATAATTACAGATTTATTATCAATACACTTTTAGTATTATGCGATACACGACGTTTTAGCACACTAAAGCAGTCTATATAGACAATAAATAAAGTATAATCCTCGTATTACGCGGTTTAGTAGGGATTATTATTGGATGTTTTAACAATGTGTGAGAACCGCCTAAAGAAATATAGTAAGATGCGCTCATGTCTGGGTTAGATGATGTTTAATGTCTTTTATTCATCTTGTAGTTTTCCTTTAGGAAGAAAGGTTTCTGGAAATATGATACCTAATAAATACATTTTGTAATGTAGGGTACTACATTTTCTTACAAACAAAAAAAGAAAACATAAGGAAAGTTATTAAGTTCGGGATATTTACCATTTTTTTATATTTTTGTTTGGTAGGGCTCGATATTTCGACATTATCTATGACATTATATATGAAACTCGTGAACAAGACATTCGTAGATAGTTAGTTCCCGAAATTATTGACTTTAATATTAAAAATAACCATGTTAATTTAAAATCTTAATGAACACAAGGAAACAAGTGAAAACCTAACATATATAGAGTGTATCTAAATTGAATATGAAAGTATAGTACCTTCTTAATGTCATTATAAAATAAAGGTTTCCTTCGAAGTTTGTAGCTTTATGTCGATCAATTCAATACATTGCCTTTTTACACTACTACTTACTATAAATACTATATATACTGTAATACGTACACCCATTTTTTGAACTTGAACCCGTTTTAGGCAAATTGCGTAGTGGGTGAGATTAATCATAATTAAAGTTTATACAACTAAAATATGTTGCAAATACATGATATTACGTAAAGTAAAATATTTATAGTGTCCATTCGTAGTGCCTTAATACCCGTCGACTTCCAAGCAGGATACATTACATATACATATATAATTGTATTTAACTAATAAGAATTGTGAAAAAATGATATTTATTAAATATTGAAAAAGAGTAACGACTGAGCTTCAACCGGTGGTAGCTTCACTTAATTGTAAAATGACGATTCAAAAGTACATGTAAAAAAGCCCACTTGAATAAAGTTTATTTTGATTTTGCCAATGATACCAAACCAAGTTTTTTGCATATAACGTTTTGTAATTTTAATAATGATAAGGCATTCCTAGGTGAGAGTGATATTTTCTATTTTTCGAATGAATGTGTGGTTTTCCAATGACCGCATTTTAATATTTACTGCAGTGAGTTTTATGAAAACTTTATTAGATCATTAAGCAATAATCAGATGAAGAATAAAAACACATGTGGGAAGTACATACATATAAACCAATACTTACAAATACTAACACTCCGTTAGATTTAAAACGTACTACTTGGAAAAACCAACTCATAACACTCAGGATAAAAATAACATCTCAATAGAAAAGATTTTAACGAAGCCTTCAAATTTCTACTCGTGTTCGTGTACTATGAGAATTAGCCATACATGCTTATGATAATTGATTTATTCATATCGTGATGTCATCGGTAGTTGATGAGTTTATTAGGATTCCATTCGTCACTAGGTTAATGGACTCGGTTCAAAAGAGCCCGGGGTACAGTCGAGTAGTAAACGTATAGCGAACGCTAAAAAACGGACCGCGAAGCCGAACTCCTAGCCAAGTGTATACAGTTACTCACATCGATGGACAAAGTTAATTTATAAAGTCGATGTCCTGCCACTCTGTTAGCCAGTCTCGGATGTACCGCGACGCCATTCAAAACGCACCGAACGTGGCCGCTCCCAAATAATTTGGATTAAATCCCGAATATTTTTCCAGTTCGCCATTGCTATTCGGCTCGCGTCCGGCGTCCTAGGCCGTTCGCGCGACACGCCACTGACACATTTCTGCGGTTTCGCGCGCCTTTTGAATTTAGAACAGTTTTCGTTTTTCTTTTGATACGGTGCTTCGAATATTGCCCAAACACGTGAAATTCGGAAAATTGTACTGTGTTTTTTTTATTGTTTAATTTATCGGATTTTTTCAAGGTAAGTAATTTTTTTATTTTAAGAAATTTAAGTTTTAATAACTTCTAAGGTATTAGAAAATATATCATCATTTTTTTATTTTTTACTATGACAATGGATCTCATTTGCAAACACATAAAGAAGTTATTTAAAATATTCGAAGTACAACTACTTTGAATTAAATGTCAGTAATGAAACTTATTTAATATTCGAAGATCGTTTTGGCGTCGTAATATCGGTAGAGAACGTGCAAACGTACCTACAAAGATATTTTAAATTTAAAATAATATGACTATTTACTTATAAATATGTTATGAAACGGTATTCAATTGTTTTATATAATATTTTATTCCAAAAACTTTAATTAGGACATTTTATTATTAACAGAACTACACTTTAAACCATAATGCCAATACTAAGCTGATCACACTTAGTTTCATAAAGAAATGCCTAGTTCATTGAGATGATCTTAATGTATTCCAAATAAATTGTTTGCAATACTGCAAATATACGTAATTACTAAGAACAATCAAAACAAAAAAAAAACAATGTCTAAATAATGTAACCCATCTAGGGCAACAAAAGTTCTAATTTACAATAAACATAAATATACATAATTAAAATACACAAGAATAAATTCAAACTATTGTAAATTTAAAATCTCTGTCTTTTATAGATAATTAATGTCGTTTATTCAAAACATTTTAGGACTTTAGGTAGCCTTATTTCGTATTCATATAATAAAATTGATATTTTTACAACCATCGCTTCTATTTTAACACGAAGAAAAAAATCATTCTGCCAACAAAAAATATATCATGATACATATTCATTTAGTTTTATTTTCAATTCTAAAGCTTTGTTAATTACGATCAAACATAATAACTCTTAGCGTGCCATATAAAAAAATGTTTTATTTATCTCATTTATTCCTATCGTAGCTAATGAACTAAAGAGAAACACGATGGTTTAACAAACTTAAAACCGGTAAAAAAGCGACTGACATTTCCAATTAAAAAAAGATGATTTGCCATCTGATCTTTCATTCTGTGATATATCATACAGTTTAACGCTAATTGAAATCGAATCTCATTCCATAAACCTAAAAAATACTATATTATGTGATTAGCATATCAAAACAAATTGGCGAAGACGCTTCTAAAATTAGGCACTCAAATGTTATCCCTTCGCCTTGTGAAGTAAGTATTGTTTTTATATTTAATCACAATTACAATGACTATCTTGATTTATTGTATTTTCAAATGACCGACTGAATTATCTATTGTAGAGGCATTTATACATTTGGTCGAATGTTTTCGATATTTTCCGATGATCGTGATTGTGGTCAATTAACGAATTGCTTGTTAAATAACCTTTGAACATATATTTACGTTCATCTACCGATAAAATTAAATTAGATTCCGAGTATACTCTATGGCATAGACTGTAAGTATTATTTCATTTAAATTGCGTACTTTATAGACTTTTGATGGAATTTAATATAGTTTGGAAAAACCGAGAAATAGAAGCAATATCATGCATATTATAGTTAATAAAAACAAATGTTGTTGTTCGTCAACTTATTAGTATATTATTCATTCCGAAATATAAACGAAAGACAATTTGTATAGAATACATACTCCCCGTATGTCAGTTTTATGAAAACTCAAATGTAATTAGCATATCCTCGAGAAACGAAAACTTGTAGGGCAAATGTTATTTACTAATAGTCCGATTTGTGGAACGACTAAGCGATAGGCTTGTACTTAAGATGGTAAAAAGTTTTAAATTAAATTTATAAATTCATAATTTGTCTTTTTATATGACATACCTTGTCGCCCCTCGAGTCGTAAGATCGACTAGTATGGCCGCGGCATATTGCTCTCATATGCCATTATGCTTCTTCTCTACCATCGCTTCCTACTCTCTTGTGTGTGAGTTGCACATACTTAGTTTTGATTTGTTCAACGTATATTTATTGATTTAAGATCATATATATTAATTAGTTACTTTTAATTATAAATTATTTCAGTAACCATTCATTACCGACATCAAAATAAGAAAGTTATGTTAATTAAGTTATTAATGATGGTTTTTGTTTACTTTATGTTTGTTACCTCAGAACATTTTAATTTATGTATCGATTTGGATCTATTTTCTGTTTGCTAACATTTCAATTTGAGGAAATCTTTGGAGTCAATTATTATTTTATTTTTAAATAATAGAATGATTTTACAATTTGTCGCTATAAATGATTCGTATGGGTATTTTTGTTTATTTTAAACGTAATCGCTGGGCGTATGTTTGTCCAGAGATCATTTAGTCATTTTATATATGGCAAGGAAGATATTTATTTTAAAAGTAGAGAGAGATTAATAAATATCATCAATAACATCACGTTAGTAATTAATTTGATCACGTATTTTGGATAAATTACGACGGGTTTCGCTTAAAACGATTTAAACCATATTCGTTGTTGTGCCGCGAAGAAATATTTATTAATAAAGGTAAGCTTGCATTCTTACTTTTTTTTATGTAAAGAAGATAAGTTTTTTTTAATATAGTATACCTAACTAAAGACAAATTTTATTCATTCTACCGTAGGAATTTAGATGTTATATACTTATATTGTGGCTGTAGTTACACTGGCTAACTTACCTTTCAGTTAGGTATTTTTGTTGAAAACCGATTTATTCTGATTTTGGCGCGTATCCTTTAAATGTTGTTATTAATAAAGTTAAAGTAATATTAGGCATATTACTTTTTCACATCTACAATCGTTTTTCTCGATTTACTTTTGTGTTTGTACGAAATAGTTCTACAGTTGTACCCTATGTTACAATATTAATTCTGAAGACTACTGCGTTTTTGTTTTTTTTTTCTATTGATTTAAAGTACCTACTTTATACCTACCTAATATATTTTGATCTACCTAGATCAAAATATGCATAAATATGCATACAGTATGTCAGTATATAGGTTGTAATTATTTCATTGTAACAACTTGTTTCAATTTAACTCGATATCTACGATGCAAAGAAATTAAGTAAGTAGATTGACTCGGCATAATTTCGATTTTACGATTTATAATCGAAATGAAAAGAATGCAATACGAAATAATTGTAATATTTTATTGATCATTGTCGTTCTTGTAATATGCAAAATGTTTACCAAAATATTATGCAATTGTTTTTTGCGCGACGTAATTGTACCATAGAGTTTTTTATTTAAAGAAGAAACTTTTTTATTGTCATCACGACAAAGAATAATGATTTTCTCGACCTCGAGATATTTATTAAAACAAAATGTTTATTAATATTCATGCATACTCTGATAAAGCACAATAACTTGCCCAATAAACAAGGAGTCACATTCTCTTTTTAAATACAACTCTATTGACGTTTATTTATGAGAAAACAGTCATTTTTGCAAAGTCGCTTGTTTGGTTACCTCGACTCGTCCTATAAACAATAAGAAAGGTAAGGATGACAAAAGAAGTCATATTATATCGATATAACCTTTCGGTATCGATATTATAGAATCTTAACTATGTATATGATATTTTATTGACGTGATCAAATCATTGAGATCAGTCCATATACATATTGTTGTGGAATATAATAGGATTACGTTTTTTTCCCACGAGACGTTATTTCAAATATTTTTTTATTATCATGCGTGATTGTTAGACATTTTTAAACGATTTTGATATTATGCTTCTAATGCACTTAGCATTAAACAAAGAGTTTGATATAATATGCGTTGGGTAATACATTAAATTTTCTAAGTTATATATTAAAGAACAATATCGTCATTGAAATGTCAATGGTATGTCAAAGTGTTGGGTCGATATTCCGATATTATATATACTATCTATTTGTTTTACTATACATTCCGATTGCGAAGTATCGACTTATTGGTACGTGGCTCAGATCTACTAAATAAAAAATGTAATTATTTGCGAATATATTGAGTTAGTAATCAAAAACAAATATAAGCTCAGGAACGACATTTGATTTTAAAAATAACGGTTTTTTTTTAAATTTATTCCATGACTACGCATAATAGAATCTAAAAATATATTTTTTGATGCTTAATACTACTGAGTCATTTATTTTGATTGATGTTTTAAAGGTATATGTTTTATAAGCCGTCATGACCAAAATAAATATTGATGATTTCTATAAAAAATTACACGTACTTATAATTAAAATGAGATAAAACGGTAGATGTCAAATTAAACTCTACTCTATGTACTTTTTTTATAATTCTGTGTTTGGAATGTGTCATTCTGCCTCATTTAAGTTCATTTAAAACGATGAATTATTCGCGTAGTAGAATAAGCTAAAGTTTTGGTCAGGAGATCACGCATAAGACAATTATAACGTTGACGGAAATAATTTAAGTAAATATTATTTTTAGTATGGTAACTTTGGATATTATTTTAAACATTATTTTATATTTTTTTAAAATTTCTAAGATTTGTAACAAAATAATTATAACATAATGTAATCGGAAATATTTTGGAGATATAATTTTTTTTAATTTTAGGAAATAAATGGTCTTACTAATTGGCCGGTTTATTACGGCCAACGACGATCTATACCGACTTTAAAAAAAGATTTATCGGCTAGTTTTTGGATTATTATTGATTTTATTGAGTCGTATATCTGCCGATAATATATATCGGTAATAATATTGTTAGATTTATAGTGGTCTTACTAGACTGTATATATCGATAATTTATAATGAAATCAAATTTTATTCAAATTATACTGCGGATCGATTAATTTTAATAACTAAACTCCATAGTTTTTTTTAAATTACGTCAATACACATAAGCCATCGAAATCAATGGTCTTTGCGGGGAACAGAACTCTGCGAAAAGCGCTAAAGCTCTCAGTCCTGTGTCTTCCTATACTTTTTGTATAACGTTTGCATTTCATATAAAGGTTTATAAACTAGGTGTATGCCATCCCAGTATTCCAATGACTAGCTTAGGTATAAAATCACTATATCATAATAGCATGCGAAAAGGGATTCTATGACTCCCATTGAAGAGACAGGCAGACAGACGCCCATAGAGAACCCGCTGGTTTTTCTAGTGTGCTGGGGCGCACTCGGCGTCCAGGCCACCGGCGAGACTCACATACCCCTCCCCACTTGACGAAGGGGAAACGCGTAATGCATTTTTACCAACGAGAAAAAAAGTATAAAATCACTTTGACTTTATGTATATAGGTTTTGTTACTAAAAATGAGACGTTTCGATTTTATAAATAAACTCATTTTAAAACCGCCTTGTTCACAGATAATGTAGACAAAGGCGGTTTCTCTATGATAATTTCCGAATAATTCCACGTGATTGAAAAACAACGTTGGTCTGAGAGTTCAAGGACTTTTTTGAAGGAAACATTTCTAGATGAGTTTTATGATGAAAAAAATGGTTTTTGATCCATGCAATACTTAATTACATTCTATTTGATTTATTTTCGATATTATTTAAGAATTAAAACCTTTTTCGATTTTCGTAGAAGTATTTATTATACGATGATCAGAAATCTGATATTTCATTTATCTACACAACAAAAGATACTTAATTTCGTCAATTGCGATAGCGATCGGAATATTTTCAAGCCAGAGAAAGACATTCTTTGGATCGCAAATATTCAGTTACGTTTGGTTTCAAGTTTGGAATTTGGTCTTTATGCAATTGGCCTTAAATAATTTTATTTAAGATGTACTGAATATTAATGTTAAATAATTATGTATATTTTAAATTATTTAATACACAATTATATAAATATTTTTTGTAATGTGTACTAAGTATTCGTTGGACTTGTATATATAAATGAATTAATGATTATATTATGGATCGGGTTTCATATTCACCTACTTATATCAACTAATCAGTAGTTACATTTACATAGGTTTCCCTCAAGATGCACCAAACTTTGGTGTCAAACTTATCGAGTCTAGTCTCGCCAACTTCTTCAAGTTTATTATTATAGGTATACGCTATAACTTGGCATAAGCTGGCTTAAGTTTAGAAATAATTAGTGTTTTTAATGTAATGTCAAAATAGATGATGAAAAGAGAGATGACTAATAAAAACAGCTAAAAAAGTGCAAATAAGATTATATTTAATTTAACGAGGGTGAACCGATTCATTTTTAAATATATTTGACATAAAATTAAAAATATATTTCAGAGCACTGAATAAATAAAAAGTAGCTTGGGTTATAAAAAATAAAAACTTGAAAAAAGAACTACGTTAACATATGCTTAATAAGATCTTAGTGCAACATTATCATAAACAAACTAAAAAAATGAGCGTTGCGACCTCAGCAAAGACATTTAAATATCCAAGGACGTATAAATCTATTAATTTCTTACGCATCTGCGTAAAATTGCTTTCATTAAAAGAACGTAATATTGTTGAAATATTAAGAGGGAAAATTATTACCATTTACTAAGTCGACGACCATATTATTCCATTTTTAAATAATCGAGTTTCATTCGTTTTACTATTCTTAATACAAGATGCTATTTTCTTCTTTTTTTTTTTAAATTTAATACGAAGATTATAGTGTTGAACGTTTTTAAAATTGAGTTCAACGAAAAATAAAAAAAATGCTTTAAAATGCTCAGGTAGAAATAAAGTTGAAATTTTTGTTGCGTTTTTTAAAACGATTCAGGTAATTTCTTTAATTACTCAAAGATTAAAAACGAAGTTCGATAATAATATAACAAAATAAGTACTTAATTTATGTTTTATTATTGTTTTCACGGTGTTTATGTCAACAACGTAATTTTCTCTTGATTTAATTACGAGTACGTACAGATAAACATTTAAAAACTGAGTATGGTCCAAAAATAACAGTTAATAGTTGTTTACACTAGCAACTAGCCCCGGCATCGCACGGATGCAATTATTAATAAAAAAAATGATTTAATATAAATAAAATATTTATAGTACTTGGGAATAATGTAGATTTCTATAAGTGAAAACTTTTAATTGAATTTCATAATTGCTTCCTGAAATTACCCCTTATACACAAACTAACAAATTTGACATCTTCATATGTATATAAAATATTAAAGGTATTGTAATACTTTTTCCTTGTTGTATTGTTTGTGTAAAAACCGCATTTATTTTTCGATAAGGATAATAAAACCTCAACTGTACTAAGACCAACTCTATGTCATACAGCCTGCGTGCCAAATTTCACAACGACTTTAAGCGTTAAGACGTGACAATGTCAACGCAAAAACTATTTCACATAAACAATATTAGTAACAGGACATCAATAAAAAAGAGTTTTTTTTTTTGCTTCGAGGTTGGGTATTGTTTACTACACGTGCGCGATCTCATTAGATTTTTTTACTAATATCGCTTAGTTTCACTAATATTTGTTTTGTCCTGTGTTGTTCCGTGTGTGTTACTTGTTGTGAGGTAAGTTTATCTTTAATTAGTTAGTAGTTGGTGATGGAATCTGAGGAGCCCCCGGATGGGGGCGGAGGTGACTCCATATGTCATGATGAAGAGATGGTTACTGAGGCTATAATTAGAGAAGACAGTAAAAAAGTCTTGAAGGCTACCAAACGCCCTCAAACCGCGGAAGAGAATATTATTATAAACAAAAAAGTTGCTTCCTGTCCTCCTAGCGCTTCCATCCAGCACACATTTACACTCCCCGAGTTTAGTGGCACTAAACTCAAGTATACCGACTCTGATCAAGGGCCTTTCATTGTCCATGTCTCTCGAGTGGAACCCGAGCCATCAGCTGGCTATAACATTAACCTGCTTAAATTTGCCCAAACTATTTACAAAAACAATGTCTCTGGTGTCCTCAAGGGAGGAATTAAATCAGCAGGACGTAACCGTGTTGTTGTTGAATTTCAGAATGCTTCCTCTGCCAATAATTTTATTGAGAATCCACTGTTTCAAGAGCTTAAATATAATATAATTATCCCAGCTTTCCACATTACCCGAATGGGTATTGTGAAGCAAATCCCCGTCGACTGGTCTATGGAGGAGTTCTTGAATTGTATTGAATGCTACACCCCCGGTTGCCGGGCTATAAAAGCTAGAAGGCTAAATCGCAAATCTATTACTGATGGTAAAGCTGAGTGGCTACCAACTCAAACAGTTGTTGTTACATTTTTAGGTCAAACTCTGCCTGAGAGAATCTATTGCTGTTACACATCCCTTCCAGTAACCCTGTACTCCCTTCCCACTATCCAGTGCAATAATTGCTGCCGCTTTGGACATACCCAAGATAAATGCAGGTCCAAACCAAGGTGCTTTATCTGTGCTCAAGCTCATCCAGGACGTTCGTGTCAAATACCCCATAGTCAGGCTACATGTCTGTCCTGCTCCGGTTCACATATGGCTACTGACCCCAATTGTCCTGAACATATGAGACAAAAGCAAATAAAAATTGTAATGTCAGAGGAAAATATCCCATACCTTGAAGCCTCTCTCCGTTTTCGCCCTACCCGCCGCTCTTTTGCTGACTCCACACGCTCTCCTCCCAGCTCTTTGTCCACTCCCCCTCGCCCTACTATGAGCCCTCTCACTCCAATCTATGAAATCTCCAGCCCTTTAATCCCTCCTATTTCGTCCAAACGGACAACTTTATCTGTCAAGCAACAACCTCGTCCTCCCCTTAGTAAGTGATTTGACAAAGACGCTCACTTTGCCCTTGTTTCTTCTCCAAAATCTTCCCAACCTAATGGCTGTGCTCTTACAACTTCAGATAATCATTCTAGACAAAATCCTGAATTATCCGACATCATCCAACTTTTGCTTTCTTTAATTGATATTATTACCCAGCATAATATCAGTTTACCGTACACTGTCACTGAAAAACTTAATCGGTTCACACCTAGTTCTTTTAATAAAAATGGTAACAATTCCTCAATGGAATTGCAAGAGCATTAGGCATAAAAAGCATGAAATTATCTCTCTAATTAACTCTTATCATCCTCATATTTTGGCCATCTCAGAGACATGGTTAAAGCCGGGTTCGCGTTTTCGGGTTCCTGGATATTCATGTCTCCGCGATGATCATGTTAGTGGATGGGATGGAAGTGCCATTCTTCTTAAGCATTCCCTTACCTACTCCTTGATTCCTCTTCCCCACCACTCTCCCTCTTTTAATATTGTAGCCGTCAGGGCTATAAATACAACTGTCGTGTCAATTTATATTCCTAATCCTAATTCTGCCATTATTTCCGAATTAAACTCTATCCTCTTAACTCTTCCCACCCCTTTAGTTGTTTTAGGTGACTTCAACTGTCATCATACTATGTGGGGTTCCCTTCAGTGTGAGTACCCTTCTGCTCATCTCATTGATTTGTTTGATAATAATAACCTTTGTTTATTAAATGATAGCTCGCCTACTAGAAGAACTTCTCCATCTCAGAATCCCAGTTGTGTTGACTTGTCCTTAACATCCCCTAATCTGGCCTCTCAGTGTAACTGGAAGGTATTATCCTGCTCATATGGTAGTGACCATCTCCCCATTCTTATTTCCTTATCCTATAATGTTCCTGTCTCGCCTATGCCATTTCCTCCTCTCTTAAAATATCGTATCTCGAAGGCTAAGTGGGCAGAATTTCAGAAATCTGTTACAAGCCAGACAGATCTATTTCCAGTAATAACTACTGAGAACTTTTTACAAACTTATATTGATTTTATTTCTGCTTTATTAACTTCGGCCAATCAATTCATCCCAATTAAAAAGTCTCCTAAAGATTTCATTCCTTCCCCCCCTTGGTGGGACTATGAATGCACGGACATCATCCGCAAACGGGATGAGATGGAAGAGGTCTTCATGGAATTTCCGTCTTTAGAAAATTACTTAAATTTTCAAAGTACAAATGCCAAATCAAAAAGAGAATTATCCCTGAAGAAACGTAACGGCTGGTTTGGAAAAAAATAAAAAACTTCCGAGGTTCTTTCATTGATAGTAATCCTGTTTCTAATGATCCTTCTATCTGGCTCTATGATTTTTTGGATAAACTGGCTCCACCTTTTGTTCCTCCTGAAAATTGCTTTCCTTCATCTTCCCCTTCTCCTCCTTCCTATGATCGAATGGATGATCCTTTTACATTTGATGACCTTTGCTCTGTTTTAGACAATCTTCGCGACTCCTCCCCTGGTATTGATGGTATTCCTTACTCCTTTTTAAAGAAATGTTCTGACAGTTCAAGACTAATTTTACTCAATATTTATAACAAAATTTACGAAACTGGGTTGGTCCCTGAATCATGGAAACATCAAATCATCATTCCTATTCTTAAATCCCATAAAGATCCTAAAGACCCCTCCTCCTATCGCCCTATTGCCTTATCGTCAGTTCTAGCCAAAATTATGGAACATTTAATAAAAAATAGACTGGAATGGATTCTCGAAAGTAGGAATATCTTGCCAAAATCGCAGTTTGGGTTTAGAAAAGGTGTAGGCACGATGGACAGCCTGAGCGTATTCTCTTCAGAAATTCGCCTGGCCCTCTCAAGGGAACACCATCTTGTTGGTGTCTTTCTTGACGTCACTTCAGCTTATGATAACGTTCTCCTCCCGTTACTCAGGCACAAAATGCTCCAGCTGAGTCTTCCCGCGAGGATGATTAATATCATATGCAACCTTTTCATGCAACGGTATATCTCTGTTCGAGTGCAAGGTACTATGTATCCCCCAAGAACAGTATGGAAGGGGCTACCACAGGGCTCGGTTTTAAGTCCCATTCTTTATAATTTATATATCTCTGATCTCGACTCTTCTTGTTCATCTGATTGTAACATATTACAATACGCAGACGATATAGCTCTTTATTATGCCTCAAAGTCTATGGATGATTGCTCTGTTCGCCTTAATGCTGCCATAGAAAATCTTTATATCTGGCTAGCAGATCACGGCTTATCTCTATCTGGTCCTAAAAGCTCGGTAGTGGTGTTTTCCAGAAGAAGATTGATACCGGATATTGATATTGTTCTGGAAAATGAGACCATTCCAGTAAAAAATAAAGTTAAATTTTTGGGTGTGTATTTTGACTCCCGTATGAATGGCACGGTCCACCTTAATTACATTAAGGAAAAATGTGAGTTTGGGGTAAATGTTTTAAGGTCTCTATCAGGTGTGTGGTGGGGTGCTCACCCCTACACTCAAAAACTCCTTTATAACGCCATTGTTCGGAGTCATTTTGATTACGGTTCATTTTTGCTTGAACCGTGTAATAAATCTGCTTTAGCCGATTGGGACAAAATTCAAGCTAAGTGTCTCCGCATCATTTGTGGTGCTATGAAGTCTTCGCCCACCAAAGCTCTCCAAGTAGAATGTCTGGATCCTCCCTTATTTCTTCGTAGACAATATCTTTGTGATAGATTTCTCTACAAAGCTTTTCAAAATTCTTGTCACCCATTACTTACTTCTCTTCGTCACCTTTCAAACTATGTTTCATCTTCTTCTTACTGGGCTCATAAAGAAGTTCCTTGTCTTTTTAAAAGTTATGAAAAATTTATTGCAACATCTTCTCTTTTTCAATTTCCTGGTAATCCTTTGTTTGCTGTCCCTTTTGATGCACTTGCTTTTAGGCCCAATGTAATTACATGTTTTGGTATTAACAAAGAAGATCCTGGAGCCAACTTTCGGTTTAAAGAACTCTTAAACGAACAGTTTCCCGGGTGGCGAACTATGTTTACAGACGCCTCCAAACTATCTACAGATGCCCCTGTGGGTTCAGCTGTATGGGTTCCTGACATGAAGCTGACTCTTAGTTTTAAATGCTCACCCAGGATATCTGTTTTTTCTGGAGAAACAATAGCTATTTATGAAGCTGTATCCCTGATAGAATCACACAACCTTAATAAAACCATAATTTTTACAGATAGTCGCAGTTGTTTAGAGGATATTTTAAAATTTCCGTTACGTTCTAGAAATGTTCACCCTATTAACCTCAAAACTCGGGAACTTCTTTTTAAGTGTCACTCTGCTGGAATTGAGGTAGCCCTTGCGTGGATTCCTGGCCACTCCGGGATTTCTGGCAATGAACAGGCTGACATATGTGCTAAGTGGTCTATTCGTAATGGTACGGAGACTTATGCTAATTGCTTTGCCCAAGATTTACGTTCTCTCGCTAAAATTGATTTGAATAAGCAGTGGAGTGAGGTATGGAACTGTTCCCGTCATGTTAAAGGTAAATTCTATGGCAGTTTGCAACCTGATATTCCATTAAAACCCTGGTTCTTTAAGTTTCGTCAATGCTCTAAATTTTCTACTTCTACAATAATTCGAATGCGTCTTGGTCATAACTGCAGCCCCCATTTTTTATCAAAGATCAGGGTTCGGGACCACTCCTTATGTGAATGTGGCCTTGATGAGGGTACTGTTGAACATATTTTCTTTGATTGCACCAGATTTCCTATTTCATTGTATGATCTTCTTCCTCCTACTTTTCCTCGCCCTTTCAACATGTCCTGCATTTTGTCATCTTCAGAAATTTCTATTATAACTATTTTATTTAAGTATATTGAAAGATATAATATCAAACTCTGAGTTAGTTTATGTATATATTATTTATATAATAAGTATATCTATGTAGGTAGTTTTATTATTTTGTATCTTAGTGGGTGTTGGTGTATTATATTGTGATGTCCTATTTGTTTTAGATCGTGCTACTGGTCATTGGGCAGAACGAGAAAGAGCTGTATTAAGCAACCACGTGTATTTTTCAACCCTGACACTGGCAGAATTGTCAACCTATTGACAGAGGCCATAAATATAAAAAATTGAATTGAATTGAATCAATAAAATAAATATGCGTGTAACCAAATACTCACAAATCATTTTGCATAAAAAACTTTTTCGAACAAACTTTTTGGTTGGGCTAATGATACATATTTATTTATAATGACTACATACGATCGTAAGCTTTTGCCAAATATTCTGTATGTAATCATATTCATAAAAACTTTACTTTTACGACTTTACGATGCAGGTTTGCCTATCATCGGGATAATGTCATTGGATAATGTCAGTCTTTCATTTTTAATCCGACAAAGTGTAGCTGGACAGTTATAATTACATTGTTGATACCATGAAGTAATGGAACCAGATCTTTAACACATTGGCGATTTCTTTTTAATAAATATTAAGTTAACGTCTTAACTTAAATTAAATATACGAAAGTTAGTTTGCTTATTCGTTTGTTACGATTTTACACTTTAACCACTTAATCGATTATAATTAAATGTTGCATATTTGTTCTGAAGGCTACATAAAGATTGGATAACTAACAATTACAAATTATGACCGTTTTGTTAAATTTTGGAATATTTCTCTCCATAGAGCTCGATATTAAACGGAGTCAGTTTTTTATTATCCTATGTGAACGGAAGATGAACACACATACCCATTCATCCCATGTAATACAATGTTCAAAAACCTCTTTTTCATATTCCTTCAAAGAAATGGAGGTCAGATTTGATAAGCTATAAATATTTTCTACTGCAACATAATAATATGTTTTACCTTTGTCATTTTAAATTTCTCAAAACAATTCAATAGTCAAAACATTTTCAACAGCATTCTGTGGTTAGAATTTTGTGTATATCCTGTACTTACTTCAGAAAGTACGTGAAGCACTTGGTTCATCTTGTATCTGTGTTCGCGCACAATATTAAATTGGGCATTGGGTCCTACAGATAAGTCACTACGATCAAAATTTGGCCTAAAACATGGGCAATTTGGCAAAAAAATAATAATAATATAACCTTAATTTATCAATGACGTTTAACAAAATAAACCAGCGTTAAATACGGTAGCTCGTTCGGGTCAATACGATGAAAGACTGATTCACAATGTTTAATTATTAATGAGTTTCCTCAACAAATGTGTATAAAATGATGTAAAATGAATATAATTTTAATTTCAATGTGCTCGAAGGTGTCAGCTTATGAATAAATGATTTTACAAGCGTTGATGTATTCCATAAAATACCAAATACGGCTTAAAATTAAAGATAAATTAATGTGAAATTACAATGAAGGTTAGTTGTATTTTTTGTATTTCGAATTGATTACGTGTAACGTTTTTTCAATCTTTATGGATTCATTCATTTTTAATGAATTCATATTCGTTTAAATGTATTATCTGTGGTGATATACATTAAAATAATTAAGTCAATGTGATTCAGGATTCGAACAACTTTTTTACAGGACATAGACCTCTACATAAATAGCTAGGTATTAAGCAAGTAAAAAACAAAGTTCAAACGTGTTTTGAATAATTTATATTTTAGACTTTAACATGTCCTTATACTTCCGCATTTTTGTTCTAATTATATGATCGCTTCAATTATTATTTAAAAGTAACTATCGCAAAAAGTAGCCCCTTAAAAGTATTCGATAAGACGTTAATGTCTGTTTTAATTTATATTCTGTGCTTTTAATTCTCTTATGTTATCTGTATTGGTTTTAAATTTTATTTTTAAATATTTGGTCTTAGAATGATAGCGAAAAATTGATGAAACTTGTTCACTCGCGAAGATACGTCCTTCTAGTAGTGTATTCCAGTGGAAGTAGGAACAAAGATATACAGACCTGAGATTTTGGTATTTCTTGCGATTTGCTAATAATTCAGTGGTATTATGCACTAAAAAAAAGTAAAGTAAAGTAACAGCCTCTAAATTTCCCACTGCTGGAATAAGGCCTCCTCTTCCATTAAGGAGAAGGTTTGGAATAAATTTCACCACGCTGTTTCAATACGGGTTGGTGGAATGCACATGTGACAGAATTTCCTTCGCCGACGAGCACGAGATGAATTATAAACACAATTAAGCACATCCGTCCTTTACGTTAAATTATCGGCGTTTGGTGAATCTTGGTGATTGAATAGAAATACACTTGTGTCTGAAAGCAAACTTACCTTCACTTCCGTTTTCACTAAACTATTTAAATCATGATGTCACCTCTTCTCTTGCATTGTGCCTACTTGTGGTCTATCTTTAAACAAGACTATATCAGTTATAATAGTAGCTTCTTTAATAAACAGTTGTATTATTTATTTTAAGGCAAATACAGACATGCTTATATATAATTCCTTAGTTTTGGCTCCACGGTGAAGAACATATTATATACTTTTATCTGGTGGCACGGCAGTGCCACAGCCAAGTCTCGAGCAAAACGGGCACGGCCGTAGCATCTTTTGTCGAAACGATTCACGGCTGTTTCGCCCCCCCCCCCCCCCTATATCTTCGACGTGGACAAAGCTAGGAGTTTAGGTTTAGTCACTACAATTATAATATAAAGAAAATATTGATACTCTTTTTACGATGGAAAGACTGCATCGAGAGACTTGGCATTTTTTTACATTTATATGTATATACTTTTCGTTGCTATGTTTAAAGGCGGAGATGATCAAGAAGGTCTTATTGATTGCGTATATCCGGCTATAAATTATTGAAATGTATCGAATAGTTTTGGTCTTTCGTACAATTGAGAGTCACACGCCGATAAAATCAGTAACAACTTAAACGCATTCTTTAAAAGGAATATTAAGAAATTTCTCGTTATTGAATAGGTGTTACTATAGACGTTATCTCGCATCAAATTGCAATAAATAATTTTCGTAATTTCACGATAAAATCATTCATTGATTTAATTTATTGCAACCATGAAATTAATGAAAAATAAAATTGTCTATTTTTTCTTTCTTTTAGCTTGCAGTTCGTTCTTGATTTTGGTGAATGTTTGAATGTGCTTTGTGTCATAATCTATAATAATTTAGTGTCATTTGTTTATTGTGTATTATTTTATTATGTATTTATACCACATATAAGTAAAAAGTTACTGTACCCTTCCTATTTATATCAACATTATGATCCTTAGCGATAAGGCCGCCTGTTGCACCTCATGCAACTTTTATGTAACAAAAATTTTAGTTTTAAGATTGGGTGTAGTTTTAAATAATATGATAAATGTGAAAGTAACTCTGTATGTCTGTCGCTTTTTCACGACACAATCGAATTTGAAGCTGCGGGCGACTACTATTAATGTCAATACGTCATGTTATATTTATATATCGGCTTTTCTTAGTGAAAGATGTTAAGATAAGGGGGTCGAAAATGGCCTGAATTGCTTCGAGAAAAGGATGGTACGGCCGTGCCGCTTTTTTGCTCGACTTGGTGGGGCCACTGCCGTGCCCCCAGATATTAATAAATAATATTTAAAATGCGACTGTAATACTTTCTTATTTTGAAATAATTACATATTTAAAATATTCTCAAACAATTACCCTTACTAATTTGGTGTAAAACTACAAAAAATGAACATTATTTTAACAATAATATGCAATGATTATGACTAGTGTTTCAGAAAGGGCAAATTAAAGTTTATAATGAGACGAGATGACACTATACGTCATTTAAGTGTGTTTCTTCCGCCACTCGGAGCAGTGTGGTCCTGACGGGGTAATGGCAATCGTAACATTTAAATGACCATAAAAATTAAACAAGTAGCATAATTGCAGCCGCTGGACGCATAAATCTGTTCGTTTTACATGAAATTTTACGTTTCAATATAAATGACAAAACCTCGTGGAGGTTGTATATGATTGTTTGATTAAGAGAATGTAATTATCTTAAAGTTTATCTGTGATGTATTAATTGATGGGTTAACTTATTGATGTTAATAAGGGTGAAGGGTAGCACAGATTGACATTTATAAAGCCCAAAATATTTTTTTTATTGTTAAATGTCAAATGGCCGGTCCATTTGACAGAAAAGACAGA
The DNA here is from genome assembly GCF_905220365.1 of Vanessa cardui. Lineage (NCBI taxonomy): Eukaryota > Metazoa > Arthropoda > Insecta > Lepidoptera > Nymphalidae > Vanessa > Vanessa cardui. The sequence continues at coordinate 12,864,882 of NC_061133.1, read as the reverse complement.
AATTTAGATTTAATTTAGAAGCCAAAATGTCTTTAAAATAATAAACAACATTATTTCTCGCTATAAAAATATCTTTAAAGTTTCAATTCTTAACATATTTTATTAGTGTAAAAGTTTGTTTAAACTTAGTTTTTTTATAGCATGTGGCAACATTGTATGAAAAAGTCCAAAGTATAGGTTTCTAAACGCAAAATTTTGTTTAGACCACGTGTACTTTGTCCTTGAAACGTTGTATTATTAAATAATGAATTATTTATTATTATTACATAAATAATATTTATGATGTTATTTTATGTTATTAATATTGTAATTTCTTGTATTGAATGTACAATTTAGGTTGCAAAGTACCCCGAGCGACCAGTAAACTTTTAAGGTTAACTTGAACGCGTTGCTTTAAGACATCACTGTCCATCTGTCTCACGGTTGCTTGATAGTCAATGAGTGGAAAATTGGTAATGATTAATTATATACAAAAAAAGTTATTATGAAAATGGCACAAGTCTCGAAGATTTATTACGGAACGTCGACGTTTTAAAACAATAAATAATTCGTTGTTTATAAATCATTTTTTTGTATATATTTTTCATCGTACTGTGTTATTATTATAATACATTTTGGATAATTTATTATTTGGGAGTTTTAACACTTGTTTCTTATTACTGCGTAATATTTTATAAGGTTGAATAATATTTAAATAATCTTTCGATTTTCGCTTATGACTATCAGAAAATGAAAATATGTTTGTAGTTGAATTAAAGTTAATAGTAACAAATTAGGATCACTCCGATTTTCAAATTTTATTTCGATTTGAATAAATATCTCTGAAATGAATAAAAAAATATTTTGAAATTAAATTTCAAAATATATTTTGTTTAAGTTGACGTTATGCGTTAATCTGATAGTCATAACGTCATGACATTCAAGTATTTTTATTAAGACATATAAGCATATTGATTTATAAGTGAATTTACATCCTCGAGATTTTTTAACAGTTTTATTAGCGACTAATGTTTCCGTTGATCAGCAATTAGAGTGATCTGTTAAATACTTTTTCCGCTATGACTAAAATGGAATATACATTATTATTAATAATCACTTTATTATAAAAGAAAATCCAATACAATGAAGTTTGGAAAACAATAGGTAGACAAATTCTGATGAATACCATTTAATCATAGAATACTTCCTTTGCTTAAAGTCTTGTGAAATTACACAATTTACAAGTACATGTAGGTACATGCGTAAACAAGTATCATTTCACATTATTAAATAAAGTAAGTAAGTAAAAATTAAAATCATATTTCATTTGAAAGATCATTACATATTTATAATATATTATGTAGTTTTTTTTATAAAATATATATAAATTCGAAAATAACATATTGATTTTACTGTTCGATTACATGCGCAGACGCAGTTTGTTTAACAATGAATACGTTACAACACGGTTTATGTAATGAAAGCGATTCGTCTTGCATGTGTCGAGATAAATCGATGTTTTGTTAGCACGTTAAGACAAGATAGCCTTCCTCGAGCATATTACATGGTTCCTTTTCAATCGTATTTATGTTTTCTTTTTATAACAAAACATACAGTGTTGCCAGTAAATTATTAATTTAAATTTAGAATTACATTTCTAAGATTTAATTTTATAAAAGTCTCATATAAGTCACTATATATATATGTGCTCAATTTGTGTTTATAATTCATCTCGTGCTCGGCGGTGAAAGAAAACATCGTGAGGAAACCTGCATGTGTCTAATTTCATCGAAATTCTGCCACATGTGCATTCCACCAACCCGCATTGGATCAGCGTGGTGGGATATGTTCCAATGAGGGATTGGATTGGACTCCTTAATTGAAGAGGAGGCCTTATCTAAGCAGTGGGAAATGTACAGACTGTTACTTTTTAGTTTTTACTTTACTTTTTAAGGGTGAGTGAGTCAGTGCACTTTGTTATTAAGGTTGATGACGCGTTGATGATGGATGGGTTAATATTCCTTATAACATGCTATGAAGTAAAGCAACGACCTATAAAAGTTCGACGAATTCGAGTTGAGAAGTTATGGACAATTCTTCTCCAATACTACTTAGATACACATGAGAAAGATTTTCATCTAAATGAGGACTAAACCTAGTTCTTTTGTCCAGACGAGGCTGTTACTGAATGCTTTATTTTCTTATTTCCTTGCTCGCGTGTGTAAAAGTCATCTTGTTGGAGATAATTTCTTTGATCCTTAAACTGTATATTTTAAAAATACCAAATGAGAGGATTATTTATTTGTATTGAATTTATATGCTTCATATTGAATTCTATAAATGATATTCGAATAATAAAATGATTCTGATAAAAACTGGTTGGGAGGTGACGTGAATTCAAGAAAATTCTTTAATAGCGATGCACTTTTTTTAAATATACCAATGATTATATGTTGCTAGGTTTCGGAGTACGTACTTCAATTCTCCAATGTAAAGTAAAAGGTAAAGTAACAGGCTGTAAATTACCCACTGCTGGGATAAGGCCTCCTCTCCCATTAAGGAAAGGGTTTGGAACATATTCCACTACGCTATTCTAATGCGGGTTGGTGGAATGCACATGTGGCAGAATTTCGATGAAATTAGTCACATGCAGGTTTCCTCACGATGTTTCCTTCACCGCTGAGATGAATTATAAACATAAATTAAGCATATATGTATATAGTGGTGTTTGCCTGGGTTTGAACTCGAAATCATCGGTTAAGATGCACGCGTTCTCACCACTGGGCCATATCGGCTCATTTCTCCAATGCTTGTCTATAATTACCGCTTCCTAAAATTCACACAAAATTATAACATATATTCCATTCTTTTTTATATTTATATTTGCATAACATTTGGTATGAAGTAACTTGAACTCCAAGATAGAATAGAGGCTACTTTCTATGCCTAAAGCAAGTATGATCATATACGTTGTTAATTCGCAAGGACGAACAACCTCTAAAAAGCGAGTGAAGCCGGGTGTCAATAATATTATACATATTATATTACTCTGACTCATCAGAAGAACTCTGAATTTATTGGTTCGATTTACTTCAAAAATCAAAATATACTTTATTCAAGTGGGCTTTTTCAAGCACTTTTGAATCGTCATATAACAATTAAGTGAAGCTACCACCGGTTCGGATAGTGGATTGTACCGAGAAGAACCGGCAAGAAACTCAGTAGTTACTCTTTTTCAAATTCAAATTTATCACTGTACCGTTCGCGACGTAGACGCTCATTACGGAAGGATTTCTAGAAATTTCAACTTTAATCAGTGGTTTGTATAAACTTTAAATCGAGACAGACAACTAGTACAATTTATATTTAGAACAATCTGAAAAATATGCCGTGTATCACGGTATTACATATAAATACACTTACTACCTGCTGTGTTTAATAAGCTCATACATGTGTAATAAGAGTCATAGTATAGTACTCAAAGTACAAATATATCATATCATAAATAGTCCTTGAGACGAACGAAAACTAGTTAATGTATTTATTTACAAAGTTCACAAATAAGTAATCAAATTAAACGTGTTTTATATACAATTAAAACGACGACCTCCATGGTCGAGTGGTGTGTACAAAGGTTTTCATGGGTACGCCACTCTGAGGTCCCGGGTTCGATTCCTGGCCGAGTCGATGTAGATTACCATTAGTTTTCTATGTTGTCTTGGGTCTGGGTGTTTGTGGTACCGTCGTTACTTCTGATTTCCATAACACAAGTGCTTCAGCTACTTACATTGGGATCAGAGTAATGTATGTGATGTTGTCTCATATTTATATTTATTTTTATGAATATATATATTTTTTGTCTTTTTTTAACATGTATAAATTGCAATAATTCATTTATTTTGTCTTTGTTAATAATGATTGCTGTATTAAGCATGCTGATAATGTTATGCTGTGAGACTATAATTGTCAACTGTAACTACAAATTATCATCTCGATCGCACGATGGATTTGCACAGAGAACTTCGGAACGTTTTGAAACGTGATTTTTTTTTATTATGGGAAACTACGCAAAAGTGTCTCTTGAAGTACTAAATGTTACAAGAACATAAATATATAATTTACACATATATAATTATGTATATTGCGATAAGTAAACACATTTTATGTATACATTTTTTTAAGAATGAATAGAATGACGTACATGATTCATAATGAGTTATTTTAATTTAAGGAGAATTAATTTGTCTTAGTTATTCAAGGGCCCATTAAATTATTAACGTATATATCAATTGTGGCGGCAATGGGTTAATCTTAAAATATTTTTTAATCATATACATATATGTTCTAAGTTTTAGGGTAATTAGTCAATTGATATCAATATATTCTTGGTGGTAGGGCTTGGTGCAAGTCCGTCTGGGTAGGTACCACCCACTCATCAGTTATTCTACCGTCAAATAACAGTACTCAGTATTGTTGTGTTCCGGTTTGAAGGGTGAGAGAGCCAGTGTAACTACAGGCACAAGGGACATAACATCTTAGTTCCTAAGGTTGGTGGCACATTGACGATGTAAGGAATAGTTAATATTTCTTACAGCGTCATTGCCTATGGGTGACGGTGACCACTTACCATCAGGTGGTCCGCCAACCTATAACATAAAAAAAAAACAAAAATATACATCATTTTGACATCAAATACACCAATACCGCTTTTTATGTATAATAATTTTGTATTAATATTTGTTGATAATAATAATAATTATTATTATTCATAAAAAATAAACAATTGAAAACGTGATCAGATTCATGCAAATGAAAGATCAATTTATCCGGCACTCGAAGCACCAAGTCACAGTGATATAAAAACAAAACAATGTTGTTTGTGTGTACAAAATATCACTGCGATACCCAAAGGTCTTTCGTTTGTTTATTGTAGTCTACTGTTATTAGATAACGACAATGTGACACAGGAAAGAGTGACATACGAAATATAGATATCATTCTCCCATTATGCTTTATTCGCGTGTTCCTATGACGTCACAGTAGTGGAAGATGAAGTCAAGAAATAACACCTTTAACAGTGTAATTATCTAACAACATCTATTAATATTTTCATGAAGTTACTAAACTCTTTCAAAATAATAGATAGTAAACTTAATCGGTAGTAGGGCTTTGTCTGTTTGTGTATGTACTTATCAATAAGTCATTGTACTTTCTACCTCCAAATAGCAAGATATACTTATTATTGTTCTGTTGGTAACAAGCATGAGTAAGTCAGGGTAACAACAGCTACAAAGTATACGACATCTTTGTTCGGTTGGTGGAACGTTGGCGTTATAAGAAAACCTTAAAATGTAGTATGGAAAACTCTAACAGTCAGGTGACCCATTTGCTCTCTGTTATGTACAACTAGTTGATAAGACTCTTCCAGATAATTTAGTAATATGTCTACGTTGATATCTGTTGATCACACATCAACTTTAATTTTTTACTTTTTTAATTTTTTTTTTTACTTTTATTGTGCCAAAAGGGTACAGATTAAATCGCCAATGTCATGTGTTAGAATACGAAAGTATTTTTTGTCTTTTTGACAAAGACATTTTATGGTAGATCCTGAGTGACAATTACTAGCTACGCCTATGTTGGAACTATTGATTGTTTTTGAGTGACAAACGAACGAAACCCGTGGAAATGTCAATGAATACCAGTTAGAACTGGTCCGCGGCCATGACATTAGCTGTATCGGTTCCGCGAGCTAATTCGAGTCTATAAAAGTACTGTGTGGGCCTGTCCTCACAAAATTGTCGAAGGAGCATTCTTTGCATTCTAATAAGCAATAACAAATATAGCAATAATAAATATTCTTATTAAGATTTTGAAAATGAATTAGTTGTATTATAAGGCCTTTTAAATTTGACAGTTGACATTGACACAAAACATATTCTATTGATTCATTTCTTAAATTTGGGTAAATTGAGGGTTTAAAATAAAAATAAGTAAAAAGCCAATAATAATGCATTTCTTAAGTTTTCAAACATGACGCTAATTTTTATCAAATATCATGTTTGTAATAAATAATAAATATTAAACAATAAATGATGTAAAATGTCACTCGAAAAGCCTTTACCGTTGCTAAATCTTAAGCATATTATTTTCATACAGTAAAGAGAGTAATAAATACATGTCAAAAATCTTGTTAAAAATTCGAAAACTTCATAAAATTCTTGTTTTAAAATGAATGATTAATGTAAGACACCAGCGGCGTCAGAGATTGTGCGTTTGCGCAGACGTTACAGCACTTGACTAATTGAGACAGCTCGAATCTGATCGTAATAATTTATTGCACCTTATTAGACATTTTAGGTTATATGTGTAATGAGTAAATTATAATAATATTTTTCTTAGCTGGCAACTCTTTAGTTTTGGTTTATTAATTGAATAATTCCAAGAAACATGAACCTAATTTAATATATACCTAGGGAACACAATATTTGAATTAATAACCGATTTTTTAAATTACGATTTTTACTTTTATAAATTTAAGCTTTACATAAAATTATTTTATAAAATAACTAGTAATGTATAATTATATTATTAACAAACCAACAACCCTTAAATATTCGACTGCCGAGCAAAACCTCTTTCCTTTTTGAAGTTTTTTTTTTATGGTATATGGTTGGCGGACGAGCATATGGGCAACCTGATGGTAAGTGGTCACCATCATCCATAGACAATGACGCTGTAAGAAATATTAACTATTCGTTACATCGTCAATGTGCCACCAACCTTGGGAATTAAGATGTTATGTCCCTTGTGCCTGTAGTTAGGTACACTGGCTCACTCACCCTTCAAACCGGAACACAACAATACTGAGCACTGTTATTTGGCGGTAGAATAACTGATGAGTGGGTGGTGCCTACCCAGACGGGCTTGCACAAAGCCCTACTACCAAGTATTCACAATAACTCATATAATTTTATATGTACAATAAAATAAATAAAACAACCCATCGGTACTATTAAACTATTGATTTATATAATTCGAGGTTATATCGCAAAATTAAATACGTTATTATTTTCACTGAAATGTTTTTTAATAGTGACTTAAAGTTCAAAGAATTAAAGGCCTTTTAAGCTGACTGACTCTTTAAATCAAAGATAAGACAAGCGAAACGACAAGAAATACGGTTATAACCGTCTTAATTTTTAATGGAAATCAGTGATATTCATTTAAAGTAATTTACATAATAACTCACAACCTCAACCACGTGCTGAGTGAAAACATAATTAACAAAATAACATTTTACCATGACACTTGACTAATATACGTACGTGGATTGAATTTGAATCTTATTACAATGCTGTAGAGTGTATATTTGTGAATTGGTGGATTGCTGTAGAATTTTCCGTTGATGTATGAAATAATAGTTGAAGGAAGTTTTGTGTAAGTTGATACGAGTTCGCTTTATTCGTACTAAAATTCAAATGATAAATATTAAGTATACTATTGGTTACAAACAACAGTGACAGTCTATAAAGTTTTCATTGCCAGGCTATGCCTCCTCTCCCTTTGAGTGGAAGGTTTGTAGCGTATTCCGCCAAGAATCGACTGTGGCGATGGATACACATTTGGCAGAATATCTTTCAAATTAAACATATGCAGGTTTTCTTACAATTTCTTAATTCTTTCACCACCGAGCACAAGATGAATTATAAACACAAATTAAGTACATAAAAATTATGTGGTGCTTGCCTGGGTTTGAACCATTAACTATTAGTTAAGATGCAAGCATTTTGGGCCACTTCGGATACAATTGCTTAATATTACTTGTAATTTTTGTCTAATAGTAAATCTATTACCTATTCAGAATATAAATCGTACAAAGAATAATCGACAATGAATTTAGTAGCTAGTATTATTTATCAATCATATACATGTAATCATAATAATCATTTATAATTAAATTGATCTATCATGTTTAATAATCAATGCATTCTAAATTTATATATCTCCAAGGTCACGTCATATCCATAAATAATTTCGTATATAATTTTATAAATAGTCTGCAATTTTTGATATAGGCTAACTCATTAACTACGAATTTGGTGTTTATGGTCAAAGTTTATCTCAACTTCTGCATTATACAGGGTTATTGGTAACTCGACGTATATCCGTTAGGAGGTGATAGGGGTGACTATTTGCAATAATTTTAACCACCATATGCATCATCCAAAAGTGAACCATTTTTGAGTTATCAGGTTATTAACTTTTTTCAAAATTTGTAAAAAATGCAACTTAAAAAAATTATTTGAAAAAAAGTATCAATTATATTCTATTTTTTCCTTTTGTTTTATAAACACGATGAAACACTGGATATTTGTTAATATTTAAACAATAATTATCGGTCCAAATTTAATTTGACAACGGTAGAAAGTAGATAAGGTCTATTTATTATATGTTTTTTGAATTCTATATCATTGCAATTATTTTAGGAGCTCTGGGTTTCACACACATGTTAATGACTAGTTGCCCCAGTTGATCATCAGCCTTGATATAATGAAGTCGCCTTAGTCCTTGGGGTTCAAGGTTCTTAGTACAATTGAAACAAATTAAAAAGTAAAGATAAATTCCTAATAACTGGTTGGCTTATAAAATTCAAATTCATTGATTCGCAACAAAAGTATATTAAATTTTTAGATTCGCGTTGTATTTGAATCAGCATATAATTTAATTAATTTTACAACATAAACATTTGTTATAATAAAATTTATAATATTTTTCCTCCTCAGCACATTAGAACCTTTTTTTAACGATCTGTCATGGTTTTGTTTTACGGATTTTAAATTAATTGAATAAATAAATTGAACTAATGCATCGCTAAATTGTCATAAATATTTACAGCGATGTAATAAAGTTATATTGAATCAGTTATATTAATTGGATAATCGTGATTGATAGGTGAGGTGTTTTTTTCATGCATGCACTTAAAGGAATTATAATTTTATAGTCCTAATTTGAATTATTTATGCAATTGATTAATTTTTGCAATTCTATTTGTATGTAGATCTAATGATTATTTTTGGATGAATAAAGTAAAATTTTTGTCAACAAATTATTAAAAAAAAAAACAAAAATATGTTTACAATGACAAGTAAAAGATCAAAACAATTGACATTTTTTTTTGGGGGGATAATTGAAACTATAGTCACAAAACAATCGAAATTTTTTTGTAAGTAGTAATTTCAGTAGTTGATTAAATAATCGATTTTTCATGTTATACCTTAACAAATAAAAATCGTAGTAAGTAATCCTAAATAATGCAAGATTTATTTAAGTTATAAACTGTAGATTATACGCCTTTCGTCGTTACAACAATATGAAGGCACGCGTCGATTAAAACGCAAATCATCAACAACAAAATTAACCGTCATAAAAATAAGAATTATTATGTAAATTTAAGTGCAATTTTTGGGAACGATAAATTTATTCGATTATGTACCTTAAGCAACATAATTTATAATTCATTTTACAACAGACATGGTATTGACTGAAACATCAAATACTTTCACACCATTTTGAACTCTAATTATACAGTAATAGAGTTGATTTAGGATGTTTATGGTATGAACGAATCCATCAAGATCAATTACAGAGTTATATCTCTCAGTAGTCGCACTTCACTTAACCACAGATTATCTTACAATAAATTCTACAGAATAATCGGTTATTTGATATTTAATGTTCATAAAATGTCACATATAAAAATTTATGTTATTATTTTCGTGACATCGCAATCGAAATTTAAAATGTTTTCAAATTTTATAACTTTTTAAATTATTTATCATTTATAAATTTTAGCGAGGTCAAGATTTCTCGTCATAAATTAATTTGTTTTAATATTTGATAAATTATATTTTTGATTGCTTTTATAAAAATGAACGCATCTGTTTGTAAAAAAATACCTATTTAAACTTTATTAGATGGATATAATAAATAACTGTCAGTAGTTATTTCGTATATTTTTTTATTTATAAAAAAAAGGCTAAAGTAAGGAGACTAATTATTATAATGTTCGTAGCATCAGTATCACTGTTAATAAATCAAATATATTCACAATATATAAATAAAATATTAATAAATATCATAATTTTGTACAGGCTGCAATAATACTTTTAGAAGTTTAGTTATAAGACAGTAAACGTAAATCATTGAGAACTTCAACTAAAGTCAGTTGGTAAATGTTTGGCAACACTAAAAATCAAGGATTTTAACCCTTGAGTGAAAACGCTGAATAAACATGTGTACTAAACGCGCATGCGTGTCATATGTAAATCAAACACCTTCGCAGGCAAGGTGAGTGACGGTCGTGACGTGATTCACCTTCCTCGGAATCGAACTCGCTATAGTTCTCGACCGCATCGTGACGTGACGGTTGCAATGAGGAAATTTCGTCGTCTTCAGACAGTTATATTGACATGGTCACAAGATTAAACAATAATGCTTTCGTACCGACTTCCATGTGTGTTCCAAGTTTAAATATTGTCACATGAAGACATATTTTTTCTTTACTCTTTTGTTTAAATATGATTGTTTACTTTTTTTAAAGAAAAACGTTCGAAAATTAAAAGTTATTTACGTAATTTTTTATGTGGATAAGACCTCAGATGACGAAGCCACTTGGCACAGAGAAAATTACGAAGCCTCCTTAAATATTGCCAATTGGCTATTTAAAAACATTCTTATGCGTTTTAACGGAATAATTTATAACAAACAATTACAAATTAATTTTATTACTCAATCGAGATATAATCTAATGAAAATATTTGAATCTTCAAGGAGAAATGAGATGGTTCCTTATTATTTTGAGTTGCATCTTTCATTTTGAGTTTTTCGTATTCAAATATGTCGCATCGTCTTAAACATACAAATGTATGTGTAATCTGATATAATCACACAAAAGGTGTATCCGTATACCATGTACTTGTCATGATTCGTCTCATAGCAAAGGTCTTGAGGCATGAGTCTTACGATATTGTGCCGCAAGCGTCTCTCCTAACTGGTACAAAAAGCATGATGCTAAAATATTTCTTTTTATCCCTAACTAACTAGGAAATTTCCTTGCAATTTGTTACATATGAACAGATATCAAAACAGACAAGTAATTCGGTCTGTCTGTCTTTCATGGCCAAAGTAATAGCTTCACTTAAGATGGATGTTAAAATACGTTTTAAAAGTCTATGTAAACTTGAACAGAGTAGATTTTGATTAGATTTGAATGGCAATGGCAATGGAATGTAAGCTTGAAGCTTTGTCCAAAGAAGGACACATACTACTTTAGACCTGATGACTAACCCCTAAAATGCGACCGATGTTGTTATAGCTAGTCTATACATATAAAAAAATTGGAGTGTCAGTTTATTCCGAGTACTGTCTGGAACGACTGGATCGATTTTGACGGCACCTTCACGGGCAGAAAGCTGATGCAATAAGAAGTAACTCTTTAAATCAAATACTTTTATAAAATAAAGTGTTTCACACATTTTATTTAGTTATTTTTTCTTGCTACCCAATCTAGGTACTACTTTTTATAAGTTGTTCTAAATGGATTTACAATCACTTAAGGAAATTTTTTGCTGTAAGTTTTTTGTGCTTATCTATTTTATTTGATCTAATGTTGCTAATGTGTTAAATGTATCAATACTTATAAGTAGAATATCATAAAGAGTGAGCCAATAATTAAAAGACTACAAAATTTCATAACGTCATTTATCTATCATTTATCTAGAACTCGCAGTGAAGGAAAACATCATGAATAAACAAAAACGCAAACATCGTGAGGAAACCTGCATGTGTCAAATTTCATGAAAATTTTGTGTATTTAACCAAACCGCATTGGAACAGCGTTGTCGAATATGTACCAAACCTTCTCCTCAAAGCGAGGGGAGGCCTTCGCCCAGCAGTGGGAAATTTACAGGCTGTTGTTGAAGCACAAACAAACCGATATCTTGGTGTAAGTGACAGTAGCTGCCAGACACCAAATTTAATATTATTTTATTGTAAACGAGAAACACACACTAGTGTAATTGCAAATAATTATGTGTAATTATGTGTAAGGTGTCACTAAGGTGACCAAATATTGGGCACTATTCCTCTGGAAATGTTCTCAACTTGGACGGTAATTCTAGACATAAATAAAATTAAAGGTTTCACACGTGACATTGGCGAAATAATCTGTGCCATTTTGGCACAAAAAAGTTAGCATGTGCTTGATGATATTTTGCCTCATGCATATCTTGAAATAAACATTGAATGTTTTGGAGTTGAATAGCGTAGCTAATTGAATTATGTTTAAAACCTTCTTCGTAAAAATAGCTGACAGTTGATACGATCAGATTTTTCTTTTACTAACTATATAATGGAAGTGTTATTCACTCTTTTCCCGGTTGGGTCACAAAAACATAACGTTCAAACGACGAATCATTTTGTTCTGAAGTGGTAGATACCAATAAAATAAACATTGATAAAATCTAAATGTATTCATACCTGCCTTATTCGATATTATTATTCATTTTATAAATAGAATCAGAGGATTTTTAAGCGAGTCCATCTTATATTTAAAAAGATTTAGCTACATTACATGATGATATATATTTATTTCTTAATCCTGTATTATTGGCTTTATATGATAATTTTTATTTAGACGGAATATAACAATTTGTTTTCAAAAGTGTTGACTGGTTGACGTATATTGCGCAATTATGCTAACAAGACTCCTCTTCACTCCTCCCCCCCTCCCCCCTTCTCAAAACACTATTTTTTGTTCGTGTCAATGACACGTGACATTTCTGTTTCACCTTAGAAACACGACCTGGTCGAAAGAATTTAAATTAGATATATTTTTTTGTTTGAAGTTCTGTGGTCATGTAGACCGAGAGAATTATTCTTTGGATGTTTATGCGATCCCTTTGGCGGTTATTTTATTTAAAAATTAAAAATGTAAACCATTCTTGACATTTTAAATAAGGAATCGTTTGAAATTGTATACCTATATATTTGTCTGGTTTGATTTTGGTAAAGTGTATACGAATAATGCGAAAAAATATTTCAAAAGTTATAAAGGATATTATTGGAAGAGGACTTTTATATACCGGAATAATATATAAAATACAAACACAATATTATTATGCAATGTTACTACTTTTTAAGCGAAAAGATTTTTTTTGTAACTCATAAAGTTCGTTTATATAGTTAAAAAGCTTTTTCATTATTTTTTATAATGTAAAGCCCAATATTCAACAGACCAGAAAACATTAATCAAATACCTTTTTTCGCTTTAAAAATGCAAATAAATTTCAATACTAACTATAAAAAGTAGTCAGTTAATAAAGCTATTTATAATAATAACAAATCCGTGTCAATATAATTAAGCCGTGTTCACAGATTACACAACATTAATCTATGAAACAAGGCGTTAAGTTTGATTAATAACAACCTAAGCCTATTTCTGTGATATAATGTTATTTTGATAGCTGGCACAATCGGAACATTTTGACATCGTGCCGTACAAGGCGATGATGATTAATGAAGAGCATTTATCGTATTTGTTCAACTTTTCTTTATGGAAGCATTTGATTAAGCGTGTTGGCGTATTTGCATTAATTGTCCGGACGGGAAGCTGTGTCGATCTTGCTTTTATTTAGTTTTATATTATCTTCCATTTGTTTATTTGATAGTTAATTATTTGATAGTTAACAATATTTTTACTTAGCAGTATTGCACTGCTGTTGCGATATTTTGGTTCCAATATCTGGTATATTATGGTGGTTAGGTATAGTCTTCTTTCCTTCTACTGGTTCATTGCTGTCATGTTTATAATATTCACAAGTACACCAAATATTTTGTCAAAAATAGTGATATCGCAAAGGGTGAATATTCCATGGCGTACCTGTAGCATGTGTTTATAGGCAAGAAATCAAGAGGTAGTACTCCACTTTGGTAACTTTATCCTCAATATCATGTATACATATCAATAATTGGGCTGAGAAGGCCCAGTGGTTAGAACGCGTGCATCTTAACCGATGATTTCGGGTTCAAGCCCCATCAAGCACCACTACATACATGTGCTTAATTTGTCTTTATAATTCATCTCCTGCTCGGCGGTGAAGGAAAACATCGTGAGGAAACCTGCATGTGTCTAATTCCATCAAAATTCTGTCACATGTACATTCTATCAACCCGCATTGGAACAGCGTGGTGAAATATGTTCCAAACCCTCTTCCTAATGGGAGAGGAGGCCTTAGCCCAGCAGTGGACAATTTACAGGCTGTTACTTTGCTTTACAATAATATTCCCAGAAATATTATGATTTCTAGATGTGCATTAATATTCTTAACTTCGAATTTGAATCCATCAATATTAGCGTACGTGAATGCTAATCTAAAGTAATCTGAAAGTATTGTAACATTGTGTGCTGACAGCATTTTTGAATTGTAAGATTTAAATTAGTTAAAAAGGACGTAATGCCATTTACCAAAGCTATGAGCTAATAAGACAAGTTATTATCTTCTTCTTCGTTATCTGTTTCAAACTAAAGAATAATTTAGACGGAAAGCTAATAACAATGTTTTAGGATAATTCAAATATATCACCACTAGGGGTTTCGCGGGCGTTTTAGGGGTTCGGTTGTCATGTGTTAGCCAAAAAAAGTAACCTATATCCTTCCTTGGAATTCAAATTTACCAAGTTTCATTAAATTCGCTTATCAGTTTGGTAGTAAAAGAGCGACGAACAGACCGACAGACAGATTTACTTTCACATTTGTAATATTAAGTATAGATTTGGAACAGTTGTGGAAACTTCGAAAAACAGCATCTGTATTACGTTGAAGGTCGAAAGAAGCTGAAATTATTTATCAGACGTCAATTTAGGTGAATGATTACTGTTTCAAATGTTCCAAGAAGTCCAACACCAGTGATTCCGTTCATACGAGATCATTCTATAAAACGAAGGTTACAACAATAAAAACGAATGAATAATAAGATTGATTGTCGACTTCAGCATCACTAAGTATGTGGTCTGACATTTAAACTTATATTGATATTGTTCATATGTCAGAAGTTTGGGCATCATGGAAGAGCCATATATTTTATTTGTATTTGTTTTATGGTATAGGTTGGCAGACGAGCATATGGGCCACCTGATGGTAAGTGGTCACCATCACCCATAGACAATGACGCTGTAAGAAATATTAACTATTCCTTACATCGTCAATGTGCTACCAACCTTGGGAACTAAGATGTTACGTTCCTTGTGCCTGTAGTTACACTGGCTTCAAACCGGAACACAACAATTATACTTAGTATTGTTATTTGGTGGTAGAATAACTGATGAGTGGGTGGTACCTACCCAGACAGGCTTGCACAAAGCCCTACCACCAAGTATATGGCGCATATACGTATAAACGTTGTAACTTGTTTTATGGTACAATTGGCAAATGAGCATACCACATCAGGGCTACCTCATGATAAGTGGCCACCACCATCCATAGACATTAGACAATAGCGACGTAAGAAATATTAATTATTCTTTACGTTGCCAATGCGCCACATATTTTGGAAGACGTTATGTCCCATATGCCTGCATTTACCCTGGCCCAATCAAAATGGCTGACTCACTGATAATGGGGAAAATAAATATAATCATTTGACACTAAATAATATACATGTATTAAGTAATTTTATATTCAATCAATAAATTTTGCACGTTAAGGTATCCCTTATTAGTTAGTGGTTAGAATGCATACGTCTTAACTGATGATTACGGGGTCAAACCCAGGCAAGCATTACTGTATATTCATTCATCTCGTGCTCGGCGGTAAAGGAAAACATACGTGTGTCAGATTTCATAGAAATTCTACCATATTTGTATTCCACCAACCCGCATTAGAACACGGTGTTCCAAACCTTCTCCTCATAGGGAGAGGAGGCCTTAGCCCAGCAGTGGGAAATTTACAGACTGTTATTGTTGTTGTATTTGTTATTTTAGTTCTAAACATGAACACATAATTGGAATTGTAAGTAGTACATAATTTATATTTATATAAGTAAATTTATGATTTCTTTTTATAATTTGGAACCACGTCTCATATTTTTAATACTGGTCGTGTACAAATTGGTATCGTAATTATTACGCACGTGTAGGAAGAAATATTGGGTAACGCGAGTGTTTGATTGTGCGATTAATCGAGTATTTTAACTGTATTAAGTATCATAACTGCGGCCGAGAGAACTGGAGGCAACGATGATTATCTTCAAACCTGTCACCACTCCTGCTTCCAAGATAACATATCGGTGAAATCTTTACATATTCTTTTTAATTTAATCTTTTCTGTTTATGATAAAATGGGCCATCTGATTGTAAGTGGTCAACCTCTCCCATAGACAGTATTAATCATTACATACATCGCTAATGCTCCACCAAATGGGGGAGTTAAGATTTTATGTCCCGTGTACCTGTAGTTAAACTGGCTCTCTCATTGCTGTTTGACGGTACAAAATCTGATGAAAGGGTGGTACCTACCCAGGTGGGTTTGTACAGATCCCTTCAACCTAAAATATATAATTTTTACATAAATTTGGAAGTAATTTATTATCTATTATTATTATTTAGAAAATAATATTGAATGGTTACTATTGTAATAATATGATTATGAAATAATTTTAGCGAAATTTATGAACATTTTTTTTTTTTTATCAACCCTGTATTTTATTTCAAAATAACGGAGTATAATTAGTTTAAGCTATAAAGCGAATATTTATGCATAAACAGTAACGATATAAAGCTAAAATACACATGTACAATTATATGATTCTATTTTCAAATCACTTCTGACAATAAAAATATTTTAACAATAAACTAACAAACTACGGTCGACCTTTTGATTACAACAACATAAATGTGAGGTTGTATCGTTTTATGACGATCATTAAATATTATGCTACTGTAGTCTGTAACATTTCGATGGAAATAATTAATTTAATAAAAACTTACTGTTCAAAATGTTTCAGTAGTAGCACGCAGGCACGATTTAACAATACAACTGACACAGGTTAATGACCTTTTTGTTTTTTTAAACTAAAACGCGATGTTTGAGCCAAAAAACTTACATATGCAAATTCAACAGTTCGAGCGGTCAACGGCTTTGCAGATATGCCTAATTTGTGTATTTATATATCTAGTTTTTGATGGTAATTAAGTCCATTTATATGTTAAATATGTTGTATATGACCGTGTCTCCGTTTTCGAGGTGATGACGATTCACCATCGAACATTTTCAGAATACAAATCGTTTAAAAATTAGCGTTCGAATTAATTACAATAACACTTTCGATTTGTGACCTAGTTAATAACTAAAAACAATTGATTCGATCTTCTTAAAAGATTTTGTTCTTAAAAAAAACAATTAGTGTTGCACTACTAAGTAACTAAAAACAAACGAATAAACATTATTATCTTGGTGTGCGTGAGAGCTAAGTTTGACAATCGTTAAATGTGTGTACAATGATATTTTACTAGTGTGCGTGTGGTTATTTGATGGTCAACTATTGGGCACTATTTTAGTTCGATGCATTATCCGCTATAAAAACAAAGACAAATCAAATTAAACATAACAAGAAGGTGAGGTGAAGTCAAGTAGTATTCTGTGTTAAATTTTATAAATAACTAGCGACCCGACCCGGCACGCGCACGGGCGCAATTTTCAGAATAAATATACTACGGAATGTCTCACAACGATCACAGTTTTTCAGGCGTTATCAATGACAAAACCATCCTCTTGAATCACTCAATGTGTTAAAAGAAACTGCATCAAAATCCGTTGCGTAATTTTAAAGATCTACATAGGGACAGACAGCGGTGAGCGACTTTGTTTTATACTAAGTAATGATAATGATGTTGATAATAACAAATAAACGAACATTCTATTCTTGTCAATTAACGGGATAATTTTTAAATTTAAAATTTGTATCTTGACATTCAATTTTGAATATTCTCAAGTTTTACACAGATATTTAAAGGAATCAGGTGTTATGGAAACTTGATAGCAGATGTAGAGGTTGTAAAATTGATCTATTCATGGCTAATAAATAAAAATAAAATGGTGGTCAAACTCCTAATAATATTGATCTTATATAACTATGAAACGCTAATTCTAAGTTTTAAAAATGGAATTTTACTGGCCAGTTTTTTTAACATAAACAACTTCCCAGTCTTGTGGATTTCTTTCACTACTTAGTATTTCTAGTTTTATACATAATAAAGATGACGTCAGGCGTTTTGTTTTGTGTACGATGTAATTAAATTTGCCTTGGAGTGTAAAGCATAAGTAAGTCCGTAAATTTATAGTAATATTATCTAGTTAAAATTTGTTTGTTTGTGTGTAGGTGTTAATCTACGGAAATAATTGATCAAATTAAAAAAATGTACATTTATTCCTGAGTGCTATAAAGTAAATATATTCTTTATGATATGGTATATAATTTTTTTTTAACAAACGATAGATTTTATGATATATTATATCTATGAATATACAATTCGTAATAAATTTGTACTAATGGTACACTTTTATAGGCATCTTCTATAGATAAATTATTTAAACATTTTTTTTTATATCTACAGTATTAATATTTTTATTTTGAACATATATAATAATATACTGTTATTTATTAAATTGAACAGTTATACCAAAACAGGCGCCGATATTTATAGACTATTCCTATACCAATCGGAGAAGAAATGCATAAATCTGGATACAAACTTATTCACTTGGCTACAATCATAGGCTTTGTGCAATCTCGTCTGAGTAGATGCCACTCACTCATCAGATATTCCACCGACAAACTTAACTCAGTATTGTTCCGGTCTGAAGAGTTGCATGTGAATTTCTTACAGCGCCAATGATATGCATTGATGATCAATTATCATTTTAGCCCATTTTAATTATTTTAATATTAAAAAGTTAGTTATGGATTGTTTCCTTAATAATATATCGGATAGTTTTCTTATATAGGTAATAATTATCTTTTTTATCCCATTCCCTGTCGGAACACTTGGTCCTTGGAGTTGTAATGCAAAAAGCTTTATTAAAAGTATGACACCTCGCCTTTTTGCCTCCACTGGTGACAAGAGTGACAAAGGCTTGACGACCTCCGTGGTCAAGTGGTGTTTACAGCGGTTTTTCGGGGTCCTGGGTTCGATTCCCGGCTGAGTCGATGTAGATTATCATTAGTTTTCTATGTTGTCTTGGGTCTGGGTGTTTGTGGTATCGTCGTTACTTCTGATTTTCCATAACACAAGTGCTTTAGCTACCTACATTGGGATCAAAGTAATGTATGTGATGTTGTCTCATATTTATTTATTTATAAAGGCTGATTCCGTTTTTGCCCAGAGGATCAGAATTGCGATTCAACAGGGAAATGCTGCTAGCGTTCTTGGGACTGTTAGTAATTCATTTTATATATATTTAAAGAATTAATGTTAATCATTTTATGACTGTTTTATTATTAGTATCAGTATTAATTATAATTATATTAATATTTTTAATAATTATTAAAAAAAAAAAATCGATATGTATCGCTGAATTGCCTTTTTAACGGTCATTATATTTAAAACAAAAGGAGAATACACAAGCAACGAAGGGGTTTGTACAATTTCATTAATTTCTACATTTGTATGCAAACTGGCCCTACGTAATATATCCCAAAGAAATGTGATTTCGCAAGCTGTTTACGTTCACAAATTGATAATTTGTATTTACTAAATCTGGGTATACATAAGTCTGTATGTTAATGTGTGCGATATATATCTAAGAACGAACGAAACGCTTTAAAAGAATTCGCAAAAATATTTTGTCAATTTTATTAAATAATTTGTATTGTATTCCATTATTTCTTTTAGTATAATTATATTATATAAACAAATGAGAAAGATATGTAATCTTAACCCAATATTATTTACTTATAAACGTATTAACTTAACTGTACTTTTGAAACAGTTGCTGTTTTTTTATATACCAGTTAAATATCACTTCACACCATGCTTAATTTTGTACGTATTTGATCTTCTACCAGAGAAGAGGTCGCCGTATATGATATGACTGTTTGCATGACTTTTAATTACCTTTATTTTTATTTATTGACATCATAAGCTTTATTTTAATATTCTTGTATTAATAAATACCGCAAAAATACAGTATTCAGTACACAAATAACGTGGGTGAAGTCGCTCGGAGCGGGTGTTTATTATGAATAAAGAGTTCGTTATACTTTTATTACTACTTTAGAAATAAATGTCAAGCGTTTTTAAAAAAATCGAGAATTAATAACGACATCACCTGAGGCTAAAGGACGCTGATTTTGTGAAAGATAAACGTGTGTGGTCTGAAGATCTCATAAGCAATTATATTAATTGTTAACAAAATATACACTTTAAAAATAATAATATACAATTTCGTTTTCGAAGAAAAAAAATCAATAACGTAAAAATCATTACCGAAACTCATGATTACTTTAAAATTGAATAATAAGCTATTTTTAATGTCTTCAATTGTATGATCACCTCGCTGACTTCAGCCTTCCTGACATTACATCCGATATATCATTCAGGGCTCATAAGTTAGTTTTATATAGTACTAGCGACAAGCCCCGGGTTCGCACGGGTGCAATGCTATGACATTACAGTAGAAACTTCCAAAATTATCAGTGTTTCTTTACTATATTTGTTAACTTTCTTTATTCTACCGCCAAACAACAGTACTCAGTATTGTTGTGTTCCGGTTTCAAATGTGAGTGAGCCAGTGTAAATACAGGCACAAGGGACATAATATCTTAGTTCCCAAGGTTGGTGGCGAATTGACGATTTAACGAATAGTTAATATTTCTTACAGCGTCATTGTCTATGGGTAATGGTGACCACTTACCATCAGGTGGCCCATATGCTCGTCCGTCAACCTATACTTAAAAAATAAATAAAAAAGAATATTGTCCATATATTAAATTTAAAAACCTTCCTCTCGCGTCACTCTATGTATTAAAAAATCGCATCAAAATCCGTTACGTAGTTTTAAAGACCTAAGCATACATAGGGACATATAGGGACAAAGAAAGTGACTTTGGTCTATACTAAGTCATGATTCTACTGGCACCTCTTGAGAAGAGAAGAATATGGAATATTGCGTGATTAGACCTAGGGAAGCCCCTAAAATTTCAACAAATAAAAAGTAAAAAAGTAAATAAAACAAGGTGTAGAAACCTAAATATGTCGGATGAAAATCTTCCACATTTGCATTGAAATAGCGTGGTGAACGCTACACTCATATTTCCACTGTCCATCCCTTAACTCATTTGAACCGATGTTTTGCGATTTTGGTGCTCTCAGCGCTGGAAAAAACCATATACGGGATTTTTGTGCGCCGCCTCTGATTTACTTAACGAAGCTTAAAAGTCTTCCTCAGACAACCAGGCAGACGTAACATTAATAGGCCTATACTGATAATACTCAGGTAATTATTAAATATTCATTTGATTCATGCAGTTATTAGAATGACACATAAATCATCCTTTAAATTATAATACTTCACTGCATCCAATATCAAATTAGTACTAAAATAAAATACAGTTCAAAAAAGGTTTTAAAATATTTACCTGAATGTGCGCTTCGAATAAAAACTTAACCGTGTCCGAAGCACATAAAATTGAGATGGGACCACCTTGAGGCTGTACTGAATCGAACGCAAGAACAAATACTAAAACTGATTCTTAAAGAAAAAAAAACATACATGGGTTTATTCGATTAGGCTAACAATTAATTGCTTGCCTTGGTTTGAATTGTTATTAATTTACTTATTTTAGGAAGACAAGAATACATATCTCTTTGTTATTTAGGGCATAAATGGCACTTCAAATTTTATAACCATTTCATATTCATGAATTAGTAGGTATAATTACACTAACTCACTTACTCTTTAAGCCAGAATACTGCAATACAGCAATACAAACTATTGAAGTTTGTTAATAAGACTGGAATAGGTCTGCATAAAATCTTACCATCAGTTCTAGCAACTGTGTTTTTCTTTTCCATTTCCTCTAACAATAATTTATGATGTGTCAATTTTGTTTGACATTTATAGATAAGGTGTATTATTTATTAATTAACGGTTTAAACTCGGAAAATGATAATGTTACACGTAATATAACACACAGGCTTAATAATTATGGAGTTCCGATAAGGACACTAGTAGTCTGAGGCGTGTCAATTAAAATGTTAAGAAAAATTCAAGTAATCTCATTACAAAGAAGACAAGGCTCATTGGTAATTTACAGAAATGGAATCAATTTTAAATAAAAAAAGTGATCTTTGTCGGTTCGAGAAAAAAAATTGGATACGCTGACAAAATAATGGATTGTTTTCAAAAGAAACCTTGGAACAAATTTTCTGTCGTGTCTCGGGTTAAATACTGCAATTAAATAACAAGTTTTTTTTTATTTCTTATCTGTTAAACGATGTTAATGAAGGGAATAAGTGCTAAAGGATAATAGTTGAGTTATTTCCCTGTTTACTGTGAGATCGTTCAACTATAATTTATTTATATCAAAAGGAAACTTTTATAGTTGTGAATAAATATTTTCTGACTAAAATAGCACGTCTCGAAAGGCGTTGCGCACTCATAACTGTTGTCAGAATATTTTGTGTTCGCGATTCGAATAAGTTATTTTCGCGCGGTAATCATAGTCTTTGAACACTTTCGTTCAGAAATATAAGCTAATACAATAAAAAATTAATTCAATATCAATTCTAAAATCTTTTGAAATTAAAATAACGATTATTTAATTATTAATTAATAATCAGACATACTTGTCATACATAGATTTTACAAATTAATACTCATATTAAAGATAAAATAATTTTACATTTTGAACGTTGAGTTTTAAACATAATTCACACGTTCGCCATTTAAAATATTTACATAAAGACATTCCTTTCTCTTGACAAGTTTAAAAGGCGTTTTAATTACATTATTTATTTTACTGCCATATTAACAGATAAATAAATATAATAACGTTTGTTTGAGAGTTGGTCTGTGTGGTTATTATGTTCGCTCTTGACTGTTATAAACTGTCTAGACTTCATAAAGCTGATTACCAAGCTGATTAGTAATCTATAATATACATTAATGTATGATATCGCTAAAAATTGTCGTACATTTATGTATATTAATATTATAGATGTGAAAGTAACTCTGACTGTCTGTCTGTGTGTCGCTCTTTCACGACCAAACCAATGAACCGAATTTGATAAAATTTGATGTGACGCAAACTTGAAGTCTGAGGAAGGACATAGGCTTTTTTGCCTAATACGTGATAACTTACCTCTTAAAAGGGCGAGCAAAGTGCGGCTGATATTTAGTTTACTATTAAAAGCACAATAGATAGTACATAGTATAGTTTCGTACATTGCTGAGTCTTATGTGAATGGTTAAAGCCGTAAGCCGTTACTTCTGCAGCTGTGTACAGTGAAAAAATTAGTTGAAAATCCTTCAGAATAACTGTCACAAATCCTCTTAAAGATTTAAGCTACAAAGCGTTGGACAGGGCTTCAAATATCAATCCGACAAGCTGTTAAAACAACAACAACAGCCTGTAAAATCCCACTGCTGGGCTAAAGGCCTCCTCTCCCTTTGAGGAGAAGGTTTGGAACATATTCCCCCACGCTGTTCCAATGCGGGTTGGTGGAAGACAAGCTGTTAGAATATTATTTATTTCATGCGATTTTATCGTCGCAATAAAAAATTTAGATAATTAACATAATTGATTATATCAAAGTCATGTAATCCTTAAGTTTTGTAGAAGACTAGTGACAGTATTATAGATTGCAATCTGATTTAATATATTGAACCAGTGCACTAATTACGTGCCCATAAATCGTTTTCTTATTTTATCTGATAAAAATCGCAATCTGAATAACTGACAAAATGTTAAGTTAACGCCCTGTTTAATTGATCAATCACCACAATAAATCAGCGTTTTTTATTTTATCAACAAATCAGACGACCACACGAACTACTTAGTGGTAAATGAAAGTCTTCACCCATGATCATGGGGACTGTAAAATTCTACAATATTTTACATAAGAATGGCAATTCTTAACACTGACCGACCATCAGTACGATTCTTTTTTTTTGGCTTTTATTTGTGCCAAAAAGGCACAGAGATTCTTTCGCCAATGTCACGTGCGAATTGTAAGAATTAACTTCGCACGTCACTCGTGAAAAGTTGACAACTGACTTACAGTGATACGCCATTTTGATACGTGTCTCTCATAATTTTTATAATCATTTGAGTCAATTTAATATATTATATTCTGAAATTTCGATCTCGTATTCTACGATGCGATTCGAATTTCTTGTTACTTGTATTTATTTCATCGTTATTTTTTCTTCTAATAGATTGTTGCACAAACCGTAATAGAATTAACATATTTATTCGTTATAGGTATGGATTAATTTTGTTTTATCAATAATGTGTTTTTTACTATATAAATAATAATTGGTAATTTCGTAACATGCATTTTACGAAATGACCAATTAAAGGATATGACAATCAGTACAATAATATTTTAAATTTACTTTATGCAATCTCGACTGGCACACACTCTTGGCACAAACAAAAGTCATTAAAAAAATATATATTTACTTTGACTTTAAAGTGAAAAATTTACATAGAAAGTCTCAAAACTTTTACGTACCTACTCGAAACTTTTTTCCTATTACTATATACGTGGAAAAGTACTTGAAATTATAATTAGTATAAATCGTGAGCTATGACATAATGTATTATATATTCATTGAGAACATTAAAAGTATTTAAATATATAATAAATGCAACCTTTGACATGGGTGGTTTTATATTATGTTTTTGGCTATTATAATTAATTGATGTGCAGATCATTTAAAATATAAATATGTATCATATGTTAATGTATATATAAAAAGCACTTTAAAGGATTTTATTGATTTATATACGATTATTACTATGTCATAAAATATATAGTGTAAACAATATGAAGTTTTAAGTGGTTTGTTATCAGATTTATATATAAATATATTTCCGTATGTAGAGTAGAACCGGGTAATGCCGGTCAGTGGGTATTACCGGTCAAAGCGAAATTTCCTATTTTACTGCGTTTCGGCGAACACACACATACACAGAGCGTGGTGTGATGTTGCCGCGCGCCAATGCCCAGGTCCCTGCTTAATTCCCTCTCCGACGTTTATGATGAACGCAGGTCTATTGTTTTTGCGCCTAACTGAAGTAATTTTTTGGAGTAATATAATAAGAGGTGAGTGTTAATTATTTCACATTTCTTATAATGTTATTTGAGATTTTTGTAGCATAAATACTTAGCATTCAAAGTAATAATAGTTTTTGAACGTGTATCGACAAGTTTCTATCTTGGAATTTAATTTACGGAAATGTTCCTAGTCGGGAAATGCCGGTCACGTTGACCGGTAATACCCGCAAGTAAAATTGATAAACCTATTTATTTTTATGTTCATTTTAATGTTTCTTTATTATTTCAAAATGTCTACAAGAAGAAACCAACTACTTTCAAAGGCGTTATGGAGCCAAGATCAACTACACATAGGTTTTAGACTAGTGCAGGAAAGAAAAACTATTAGGGAAGCAGCTAGATCTTATGGTGCGCCATTTTCAACGCTTCAAGAAAGACTAAAAACCCAAAATCGTGACAAGCTGCAACTGGGACGAAAAACAGTCTTCACAAGGAAGCAAGACGATGAAATGGCTTCTCAAGTTAAGTACCTTGGTAAAATATTTTACACCTGCACTTCGCTTCAGAGACCCAAACAATATTAGATGAATCAATAAAATATGACCCACCAACTCATTATCAGGCGAATTCATCTAAATCGCCATCACTTGCTAATGTGATTGAACCAGCCTCGACAAATGTACCAAGAACTCCCGTATTCGAGAAACCGTCTAATATCTATATAAACCCCACTCCTTCTAGTTCAGGATGTGAAAAGACTGTCAGTGTTAGGTATCTTCTGCCACTGCCAAGTCAGTCGAAAGACAAGAGAAAAAAACTATCTCGCAAAAAACACGCAACAATCCTTACAGGAACTCCTCACAAGCAAGTTTTGATCGAAAAAGAAAAAAGAAAAATTACGAAAGAGAAGAAAACACCGACTCTTAGAATAAAATCTGAAAAAAAGAAAATTAAAAGAAAAGGAAAATCGATCGAAGTGGAAAAGACTATCAAGAGAGTGCTTCAAAATAAAAACAGGCATAATGAGAGTACGTCGGACTCGGAAGTGGAAATGACAGATTTGCGTGAAGATGAAGACACTGACGCTAATAAGGATTGTGAAAATAAATACATCATATGTGATGATTACGGGCAAAACAACGAGCTATGGTATAGATGTGTGCTGTGTGGTCTCTGGGCACATGCTGAGTGTTCTGATTGCGACTCCCCTGAGGGTTAAATCTGCGACTTATGCCTTCACAAACTTTGACCGGCATTATCAACCCATTGACTGGTATTAACCCCCGTGGTGTATAATACCAGTCAAAGTAGTTTTTTTTCTTAAATACTGATTAGAACAAAATTGTTATACTTATTGATCTCAATCAATGTGATTTTGTAAGAAGAATACCAAAGCTTTGACTATCGAAAAGATTAATAAAGAAATATTCATTATTATCTAATTTGTAATTATTTCTACTTAAGTGACCGGTAATACCCATTTTTACTCTAATGAGCGATTACTAATTAGCATTGCTTCTTATTACTTACGGTGATAAAACATTTTGATTCCTAAATGCTATAATAATAAAATAATAAACATGGGACAACATCACATACATTACTCTGATCCCAATGTAAGTAGCTAAAGCACTTGTGCTGCTATAAATGCTGTAATTATTAGCAATGTCGTATATTATATTATTTCACGTGAGTTTCGAGTTTCTTTTTATAGAATACCTCTGTGAGTAACGAAGAGAAGGTCGAGCTCATTCTACTCCTTCCAAGGGGGATGGCTACACACATGACTGTATTTCATTGAACACAATGTTCACGAAATTTCCCTTCCAACACGAGGCATTATAAACACAAATTAAACACAAAGATACCCATGGCAATGTCATGACATTTTTTTATTGAAAAAAGAAAAGCTCGTGTAGATATTTTCCATTATATATTGTTGTTTATGTTTTCTTAATTGAAACAAAATATCAATAATATATATCATTTCGCACATTATTATTTATAAAAGTTTATTATACTACTACTATTTTACTTTTATTATGAATCGAAGTTAATCAAAGTCTTGAATAATTTGAAATTTTAATTTTATAAAAGCAAGGTCAAAACGTCAACATCGTTCTTATCTTAATCTCTGCATACAATAACATTTTAAATATTGTCTGTACGTGTTTTTTTTTTCAATATTGACATGTGGTTTCTACTTACAGCCATTGAAAATATATATTTTTTAATAATCTGTATCTGTGCCGCAATGTTTAATATGTGAACTAAACGCACACAGGTATAGGACGAAATTTGAATTTAGAATAGTTTCCATAAAATAAAATTATTTAAAATATTTTTAACCTTATTCCCTTAATATAAGGTTGGCGTAGTCTTTTCTGACTTTGTACTAGGGGCTTAAGAATTACTTATATTGGAGACTGAAATACATACTATGAATAGCTTGGGAATGAGATGATCGCCTCCAGGCTCTTTCAAATCACAAAAATATGTTTATTATTGTATATTGAAAAAAAAAAAAAATAGATCGCGCTGAGTTTCTTTCTTCCAGTTCTTCTCAGGTCTGAGGTATTATATTCCGAACCGGTGGTTTACCTTTTTAGATTTACGACAATCAATAAGAAAGTGTAAACACTTTTTGAATAGAGGTTTTTGACTTTGACTTTACTTGAATGTACAAATCGTGGTGCATGGAATGGTAGCAAGAATTCGTCAGCTTTTAAACAATTATTTATTTCACCAATGGAGGAAATAAGACGGGAGGTATATGTTTTAGAAATTTAATGAATAAATTAAATAAATTAATGTTTATTTATTAAAGACATTAAAAACATTTAAATAAACACAAAGCCACTGTTAGTTTCGAATTGTTTTATATAATTTTTATTGCATTTTTATTGTTCTAATGTTTATCAATTAGGTAATAAAATAGGCTAAATTAATGTATTATAATCAATCGTTTTTTTTATGGAAATATTCTGTTATAATAACGGTTGCTATAGGTAACCTTAAAACCTATTTTAGATACGAATAATGTTTGTTTTGATTATGATTTACGTGTCACATAAATAGTGGCATCATATCTGTATGGTAGCTCGTTAAGGATCTTTCATAGATGCTATTATATGTAATACTAACGAAATGCCTCCGCTTCACATGTGATTAATTTTTATTACTGTTTCAATTTTATAGTTTCAGTTAGTTATCCAACAGCCCATAATGCAGCGAAATTTTTTTTATATCAAATTATATAATTTGGAAACAGTGATATCTCTTAAAAATGTTCTGTTTTAAAAGATTTCTCTTCGAATTGTAAGAGACAAAATATGATAGTTCGGTAAATATGTATAATATAGGGTATGTTAGGAAAAATGTAGTTATATATCAATATTTTGTTGTAATTTGATTTGCTCATTACATACGAATACGACGTGACATACATAAAAAAAAAAAAAAATACCTCATTATAATATTACCATAGAGTTGTACATATATAGAGATGTCCTTAATAAATGACTAAATTCTTGAGTCTGATCTGTAAGCGCTGTCATGTCGGAATGTACACACGATTCAACAACAATATCATATTTTGTCGTCATTGCTAAACATTCAGGCCAAATGTCATTTAATAACCCAGCTCATTATAATTTAGACTACACAGAAACATGAAATACAACATTCAACACCATCTCTGTAAGTCCTCTGTTCAAAATTTAATACAAGTGTATACCTACAATAAGATATGAGTATTATGAAAACATACACTGACTTAATGTATGCATGAATATTGGTTATGATCTGAAGTTTAGTCGAGATAAACAATAATCAGGAAATATCATGTTCCGACATCGCTAATATTGAAAATAAAACGAGGCTTGACCGCTCTATAGTACTTGCTTAAACAAAACATCAAATTACCACAGACTAAAAATTATGAGAACTGGTACAAGCGAAAAAAATAAATAAAAACAAATATATATATACTTAATAACGGATATATTTATTAAAACAAATGCATTAAATTAACGTCAAACGTTACACAAAATCAAAATCAAAACATTATTTATTCAAGTAAGCTAATAAAAGCACACATAAAGTTACAGTTACACACAAACATAAAGTTATTTGTAGTTTTTCTATTAATTATGATTATTAAACAACATACGTTACTAAAGTTCCATTGAGAATTCAAATTGTGCCAAAATGAGGTTCCCTATCAAAACAGCAGACATAATAGTTGAACAATGTCCAATCGGCACAACTAAAAGCCATTAAACCAAGAATTTAATTTAATTGAACAATGTCCAAGGATCAAACACACAGGAAAAGGTTTAATATCAGTAGAGTTTTTCTGTAACGATAAGCTCGTAATATTCCATGATCGTGAAATGTCAGAAAGTGATCATTGACTAATAATTGTTATAACATTTAAAGTGTATACGCATTAAAGTGACGTATCACTGTCAGTTGGTTTTCAACGTGTCACGAGTGAAATACGAGGTGAGTTTCGAAAGTATAGCTCTGCTGAACTGAAGCATATCATTCGCTTGGATTTAATATATTTGGTAGCTTGTTTTGTTCGATTATTATTCATGAAAATTTAAGTGTCAAAAATTTATGTAGTCTAACGATGTCCGTCTTTAGAATTGATAGTGGGCTCCACGCTCGATAGTATAACAGTAAACTCAATATATTTCCCATTGTCGGTTCTTACGACACCAGTTAATATAATAAGAAGCAGAAGTAAGTGCGAAAACCAATAAACTGCAATTTTCCTCTTTGCCATTTAATTTAAACATTTTAGTACAAATTGTAATCTGTGGACTGTAGTTTTTTGGTGTCATTATTACGAACACAGTTTTTGCTACTTCTAGAATATACATTCTGGAAGCTAGCAAAAACTTGCTAAGTGGCAAAATGCAAAAAAAGACCCAGGAGCTAAATGAGGAAGTGATAAAGAGCTGAGGGCGTTTCGGTTGGAATTCGTAAAGTAATTAAACAAAACCAGTTTCAATTTATGAGGACAGGAGGCTGCTCCAGTTTGCGCAGGTGCTTCGAACAATCCGACGCATTGTGGTGACCGATGAATACATTAACCGATGTTTGTTTACTTTCTATAATACGATCGTATTAATCCATCCATTCTATTTTAAACAATTTTTAAAAATAGAATGCTAAAGACAATTTAATTTACTTTTTAAGGCGTCAGTCACTATTTGAATAAAAGATAACCTCTTTTGTTAATCGAAGATATTTTGTTAATTTTAATTTATTTTAAATAGTGGCCATGTAAAATATATCTACATTTTTATTCCTTTCCTTTTTCCTATACCCTTTATGTATTTTAGTTTCTTGTAATCTAAGTAGTATACATACAAGAAGATTTCTTTATATTTATATATTCGATATTTTGAAATATTACCTATCCCTTGTTCCTTATATAAGTATGTATATACAATGTACATGTATGAATGTATTTAGCTATAATTTCCATATTCCAATTGTGATCGTAAACAAATAAATAAAAAGCACAAGGCAACCAATAAATGTTATTTTTATAAATTAGTTCTCCTAACCAATTGAATATTGAAATATGAATTATAGGAAGTCGATGAACTGATTTATTTTATTACAACTGAGCAAGTATGGCCATTAACGCAGTTCGTATTCAATAAGTATTGACAAGCATGATAATAAATTTGGAGCAAGAACAACGAATCCTCAAGAGTTAAGAAAACATAGAAGTGATTTTATTATTACTATATTTCTTTAAAAACGTCTTAAAACTAAAAATATATTCATACAAATTTAAATGTTATGCACAGCTGGCTAAGTTATATTATTGGTCGTCATTTTAATTACATATCTTACGTTATATTTGATATCTCTTAAAAAAGCTGACAGGAATACTTAAAACAAGTGCTAAATAAAATTGCTAATTATAAACTTAATAAATGTTTATTTCTGTGCTGTTAAATAACATTAAGTTATTCTAAGCAATTTTGATTTAGAAATTATTCGATAACACGCTATTAACGGTAAAATGTATGATGTATGGGGGCGTTCAAGTATTACGTAATGCAATTTGGGGGAGAGGGTATGTCGTAAAACGTTACGATGCGTTACAGGAGCGAGATTAGGTATTCTTACAACACGTTGCGTTAGACAGTTTTTTAATAGAAAAATTTGGAAAACTTGAAGACTTTATGATGCGTTATTACAAAATTTTATCTCATCATATAAATAATATATTATGTTACATACTTAGATTACAGTTTCTTCTTTATGTAAATTATAAAAAAAATAGCAAAAAAGCAATTCTCTTTGACGTGTCTATTCGTTCGTAAGTCTGTAGCGCCGGTGAGCGCAAGACGAGCCCCCGTCCCAATGTCGTTTGAATGCCAAGGGCAGAAACCGCGTACCGAATAAGTCAAAAACACCAATTATATAAATCCTAGACTAGATAACTACTATATTACTTTTTGTTATACGCGAATGTAAAAAAATATTAAAGATCAACGACAATTGTTTTTATGGTTATTAAGTATTCATAATTATAATCGATCGACACTTAATAATCATACCAATCCAACTGTGCGTTATAAATTAAAATATATATTCATTTAGTTAAAAAGGCATTGATATTGTTATAAGTTTAATGATAAATCAGTTTTGTACTTAAGGACCTAACTACCATTGTTATTGTCAGCTCTACTTTTCTATTTATAACAGTGGGTTGCTTATTATTATTATAATTGGTTGTAGGGCTTTGTGAAGCTTAGTTGGTAGGTACCTTTATCCTTTATCAAATACCATATATTCTTCCATACAGCGATGCAATATTAGACGACAATCATATGTGGTCTGTTTTACTAAATTTTGACATGATTAACACACCCAGAAATCAATTACAATCCCAGATTACGATCGATTAATGTACCTACTTAAATAACTGTATAAAGGATGGTCGGTAAGACGTATATCTCGTGACATTAATTCAACACAACAGCGTAATTCAGAATAAAGGTACTCCATCTTTATTAAATTTATCAGGACGTGTCTCTGGTAGCAAAATGAATTCGGGTTATTTAATCAGAGTAGGATTAAAAAGGGCAAACCTGAGACAGAAATAAAAGAAAAAAAAACAAACAAAAATAAAAGTCAAATACCAAAAGTTATCCCTCTGTTTTTAATCTCAGTGGAGACTGAAAACATGAGGTAACCTATATTACGAGATGAAACATACCTATATATACGAGGTTTGTTCAAAAGAAAAGGTGAATTTTGAAATTTCGCGGTCTGTATGTATTCAATCTTCGATTTTTTCTTTTTGTTATGTTGGTACATATATGGTTCTCAAATGTAGATATTATCAGCCATTTTGAATTTGTAGTTTTCTTTTGACAACTGAAAAAGAAAAGGCGTTTTTGTATGTTCTTCGATTTTTTATTTCTGAACAAAATGGATCAAAGAATCTGTATTAAATTTTGCGTTAAAAATTGAATAAAGTGTTCCAACGCTTTTAAAATGTTGACTGTGGCATTCGGCGCGTCTATCTCTTATCTCAAAAAAGTGTTTATAAGTGGTATAACCGCTTTACAAACGGCCGAGAAGATTTTGAAGACGATGAGCGTCCTGGAGTCACGTCATGCAATCACGTCAACAAGCGAAGAAAACATCGAAGCAGCAAAGAAAATAGTTTTAGAAAATCGTCGAGTCACTATAAGGGAAGTTGCAGAGGATGTTGGCATATCAATTGGCTCATGCCATACAATTTTTTCCGATATTTTGGGCATGAAACGTGTAGCAGCGAAGTTTGTATCGAAATTGCTAAATTTTGAGCAAAAGCAACGACGCATTAGTATCGCTCAGGAGTTGTTGAATGATGTTAACAACGATCCAGATTTGCTCAAAAGGGTCATAACTGGTGACGAAACCTGGGTGCATGGCTATGACGTCGAAACCAAGGCTCAATCATCCGAATGGAAGCGACCAGATGAACCGAGACCGAAAAAAGCACGTCAAGCTCGATCAAATGTGAAGGTTTTGCTCACTGTTTTCTTCGATTACAATGGCGTCGTACATCATGAGTTTTTGCCAACAGGTCGTACGATCAATAAAGAGTATTACAAGGAAGTAATGCAACATTTACGTGAAGCAATACGGCTCAAACGATCGGAATTGTGGAAAAACAAATCATGAATTTGCATCACGATAATGCACCAGCTCACACATCAATGCTTGTTCGTGAATTTTTGGCTAAAAACAACACCATAATCATGCCTCAGCCACCTTATTTACCAGATTTGGCTCCCTGCGACTTCTTTCTATTCCCTAATCTAAAGAAAACAATGAAAGGAAAGCGTTGTGCCACTATTAACGAGGTAAAGTCGAAATCGAAGTACGAGCTAATGGCCATACCGAAAATGGCATTTCAGAAGTGCTTCGAAGATTGGAAGAAGCGCTGGTATAAGTGCTGTATATCTGAGGGGGATTACTTTGAAGGGGACAAAATTAATATTGACGAATAAATGAATACTTTAAAAAAAAAATCAAAATTCACCTTTCCTTTTGAACAAACCTCGTATATGCTTTTAATGAGGTTCTATGTTAAAATTTTAGATTGGGTACGAACATCATCGCTACATAGTATAAAACAAAGTCGCTTTCTCTGTCCCTATATCCCGATGTATGGTTAAATCTTTAATACTACGCAACGGATTTTGTTGCGTTTTTTTAATAGATAGAATAATTCGAGAGGATGGTTTTCGTATATAATACATGGACAATATAGTAAAAATCACTGATAATTTTAAACAAATTCTGTAGTATATTTAGTATCAGTATTGCACCCGTGCGAAGCTGGAGCGCGAGTTTTAAATATATCATCCTAAAAGGAAGGCAGGCAAGGGGATAAGTCCTGTAAAGCTGAGGAGCACAGGTCAGCCCAGCTGTGGGATATTTACAGTCTGTACTTATATTAACAAACAAAAGCCCAATTATCTCTCTTTTATGAGTTTGATCAAAAAACCATTTAAAGTTGACCTTTGGATGGATTTATCGTGTATTGTGGCATTCTGATACAAGTGTGGTGTTATAACATTGTATTAAAATTTGTAATTAGTATAAAAAGACGTAGTTGGCACGTTGATTATAGCCCGACAATAAACATATAATAAAGTTTCGTTTGTTCATATGTTTGTATATGGAAATATAAAAAATCTAAATCAATACAAGAGCCGAGATGGTCCAGTGTTTAGATCGCGTGCATCTTAACCGATGATTGCAGGTTCAAACCCAGGCAAGCACCACTGAATATTCATGTGCTTAATTTGTGTTTATAATTCGTCTTGTGCTCGGCGGTAAAGGTAAATATCGTGAGGAAACCTGCATGTGTTTAATTTCACAGAAATTCTGCCACATGTGTATTCCACCAATCCGCATTGGAACAGTGTGGGGGAATATGTTACAAACCTTTTCCTCAAAAGGGGAAGGAGGCTTTAACCCAGTAATGGGAAATGTGCAGGCTGTTGTTGTTTGTTTTTTTGGCTATTTTTGGTTAATCATAATAATATTTTAATTTAATTAACCATCTTCAAATGCCTTTACGAAGCCGAGTCAAAAAAATTGAATGCAGCCTAATAATCATTTCATTAATTCCGTTCGAACAAACCCGCTGACAAAACGCTAGCTTACATACAGAAATATAATTGATTACAAAAATCTGATTGTAATTGCGATACAAAACAAATAATAATAAATTAATATAATGGGTGTCTTCGTTAAAGTGCCTTTGCCGTACACAACTGTTTTGTAAGCCGCTGTAAGTAATATAATGAGCGGCGATAACTCATAAATAATTTATAAGGTGTAATGTGTACGGATATCGATACTCTAGGTTTTTTGGCCCTTCCCCGTATTCAGACCTGTCAGATATTTTACCTTGACATAATTGATATCATGGAATTTCAAAATTACGATTATATTTTCTAGGAACACAACACTTTCCTCAAGTACCCAACCCGCCAATCACTAATGGCGTTCATTTTGTTCTCTTTTTTTTTTCTTTTTAATCATACATACATATTGGAAGGTTTTTCATGACGAAAGAATAATATAATTATTTTTATGAGGAACATAATTGATACATTAAAGTTAACAAAGATGATATTCACATAACATACCTACGAATTGTTATAAAGGTGCAGGTAAATCCGCACGCAAGATTATAAAAGCCAAAGCAGCACAATGGTAGGACTTTGTGCAAACTCGTCTGGGTAGGTACTATACACTCATCATATATTCTACCGCCATACAACAATACTTAGTGTAGCTGTTGGCTCAGATACAAGTAGACACACAACAATGTTGTGCTAGTTTGAAGGGAAGCTAGTTTAACTACAGGTACCAGGGACATAACGTTTTAGTTACCATAGCAGGTGGCATCGGCGAAGTAAGGAAAGTTACAGAAGTTTCTGAAGATTTCAAATGTTTGATAAATTATAATTTGTTAAAGCTTGCTTGACATTTTCGTAAAAATAGAAGCAACATTATTATTATAAATACTTTTAAAAATAAATACCAGAATCTGAAATCTTATTCTATCGAAACCAATCTTACTGTCAATCGCAATGACAGGCGCCATTTTGTGAAACGAATAAAGATCGCGGTGATACTTAATTTCGACTGGATAGAATAATTATGATTGAATACGGAGACATTACTGAAGGTATCACGCAAATATCAACTTGATAAAATCATGAACTTATCAAACTTTTTTTTTTATTGAAAGGTGTCGAAAGTCGAGTTGATATATGATGGCACGGTTCCTCCTTCAGAGATACTAACTATATGGTACCGGTATGCGGTGGCAAAATCCTACTACCTATATATATTTCAATTAAATTAGACAGTCAACACGTGAATGTATATAATAAGATTAATAAGTAATACATAGACTTATTTATTGAAGTTTAATATATCGTACGGTTATTGTTTGCTGCGACAATAAACCGTCACGGGCGTAAAGGGAATACTCACTCTAGTTCCATCACAATCGGATGGATGATTTAGGAACGCACAAACGTAGATTATTAAAATGTCGTAAGTAAATATGTGATTGTTATATTTTATTAGTGTACAGGTATAAACTCTAAGCCATCTCCTTAGCGGAAGAATCTTTGGGCGCATCAGATATTCTTCTTCTACGTCAATAAACAAAAATGGCTTCCGTAGTTAGTGGAAAAAATTTCCACTAAAAACAATATACTAATATATATTTAAATTTTATCTCTAAATTTTAAAATGTACCTTTTATTATACATTGGATAAAAGTTTATTAATTATATAGCCCCATCTTAAGGATCATAAGCGGTCGGGTGCAAATAGTTGTTTGGCAATATTAAGTCTCTCTAAATAAGAAGTAAATCTTTAAGTAAACGGAAAATCTGTAATGCATCTGCCACCTGATTAAAACTGGGAGTAAATTTAAAGCAAATTAACAAATGCAAAGGACAAAAATATTAATTTCTGATCGTCTAGCCCAGCGGTTCTAAACTTTTTTCGCTGGTGACCCAAAATATAAATATATTTTAAGGCTGCGACCCTGACTTATTATTTATGTTCCAGTGATATTAAAATAATAGGACTATCTTTTTTAGTACAAATAGATTCATTGTGGCAAATCTTTCTTTTAAAACTCTATCACACTGTAATTCAAGCAATTATTCTTATAATCCAGTCGTATCATAATAAGTATTGCGTTCCGATCCGAGTCAAGAATGACATCGATTACGGTGTTCACCATGTATTTTCAAAATTTCTGCGACCCTTCCCAATACTGCCCGCGACCCGGTTTTGGGTCTCGACCTGAGGTTAAGAAACGCTGGTCTAGTCTAACTGCATGCATGCGTAATTTATACAAAAATATATGTAGATAAACACGAAATTAACGATTGAGTG
The DNA here is from genome assembly GCF_905220365.1 of Vanessa cardui. Taxonomy (NCBI): domain Eukaryota; kingdom Metazoa; phylum Arthropoda; class Insecta; order Lepidoptera; family Nymphalidae; genus Vanessa; species Vanessa cardui. Next base: position 12,827,595 of record NC_061133.1, on the reverse strand, counting down.
AGACAAGACTATAAAATCCAATTTAAAACATTTGTTATATATAAAAAGTTTATAGATTTACATAATATATACAGTTTGGGTTTTTATGTACTTATTTTTGGGAAATATAACGTATTATATGTTACAAAAGACTAGAAAAAAAATCCTTAAAATACCGAATTTACATAAGACATTTTAACGCATACATCAAAAATTTATCGAATGAATAATCTTGACTCAAAAATTAATACGAACGCAAACAAATTACGCTTGGTGTAACATTATACGATTTTTAATAAATTTCGTTGATATTATCGATAATGAAAACGGGCAGTTTTGTAAATATATGAAAACTGCGGATGCCATTAAATCAATCGATTAACGCCAAGCGAACCAGCGACTACGATGTATTGTGTATTGTATATTAATTGAGTTTTCAAGCAAAAAAGTTATAATTACTTCATGTGTTATAATGATTACCCTTTATAAATGTGACTACAAATACCAGAAGCTTTTTTTATTGTATAGGTTGGCGGACGAGCATATGGGCCACCTTATGGTAAGTGGTCACCATCACCTATAGACAATGAAGCTGTAAGAAATATTAACTATTCCATACATCGTTAATGTGCCACCAACCTTGGGAACTGAAATGTTATATCCCTTGTGCCTGTAGTTACACTGGCTCACTCACCCTTCAAACCGGAACACAACAATACTGAGTACTGTTATTTGGCGGTAGAATAACTGATGAGCGGGTGGTACCTACCCAGACGGGCTGGCACAAAGCCCTACCACCAAGTAGAAAGTTACAATCAAAGTTTAAAATTTAGGTTATTTAATTCTTAATTCACTCATTCAAATAAATACTAATATTATAAAGAATTTTGTTTGTTTGTATGCATTGTAGTAACCACAGATAATTATCAAATAGAAATAAAAAAAAAATGGTAGATTATTCCTTCATTGTTCCTGTATGCTTTAGTTAAAAATTATATTTTATATCGTGCGTATTAGCCGAGGTTGTACAATTACCTTACACATAATATCTTGATCAATCAATGTAAATAAGGCTTATTTACCATCTACATAATCATGTGTTGACTCTTGAGTAAGGTGTCTAATTTATTAATACATTTATTGTGATTAAAATTTATAAATTCCTTACTCTAAAGAAATGGGAATATATGTGGAAATTCAGATTTTTCGGAAAAAAACCAAAACATTTTATAGTGGTCAGACACAAGATTCGAACCTGAAGACGTTACGAGACATAAAAATTATTAACATATAAATAAATAAGCTTTAAGATATAGACCAGTAGTTCCCAAACTTGTCTCGTGGACCACTTTCAAAATTGTCTGGGTTTCGGTGGTGCTACATTTCTACCACATTCTTAAAGTCGCCAAAAATAAAAACTGTGTCGCTTCTAAGCTCTGTCCCTATAGGTATTCCGATATTTTCTAACACTTTACTTATTAAAAGAATGGAATTACAAGAAAAAATTAATAGGGTAATATAACTATGCTTACATTTCTGCTCCTTACTATCAAAAGCCGATAAATTTCCGTGGACCTCCATTAACATCTTGCAGACCCCCATTTTTTATTCACACCTACATAGACCCCATCATTTCGCCCGTGGACCCCTGGGGATCCACCTGGACCACTTTGAGAATAACTGATATAGACAGACATTAATTAAATACGGTTAGGTTAGAATAGTGGCAAGAATGCTAGCAACATTTCCCCGTTGCATCGTAACTCCAACCCTCTGAGCAAAAACCGAAGCAGCGCAGCGTTCCTATTGTTTTTGACTAACGAATTGAATTGAAATTGTTGGTGTCCTGCCATTTTGCAAGTAGTAAATTATTGTAAGGAATATTCGAAGTTGGATCCGAATAGAACCAAAAGTTGGATTCGTATAAATTGTTCTCGATTTTCAGTTTTAAGTTGTGTTGATATCCATTGAGTATATGTATATACGTATACATTTTATTGAAGTTAATAACCGTGAAGAGAACTACCACATGTTGCTATGAAATCAGTTTGATTTCGAACGATTATTTTAAACGATCGATAATAAATAACCGCAAAGAAATATCTGACGAATTTAACGTCGGTCTCGTATAAACTATCGTGTTTAAGGTTATTTTGTGAGTTTTATAATATCAATTTGTCGTCGTGCTTATCACATACAGTATTATTATTTTATTGGTTATGTTATGGTTAATTATAGTACGAAAACTTGTAAATACCGTATAATTTCGTGTTACAAGTCTTAACTGGCACTGTCTTCGTTTATGATTGTTAATATTATTTAAATGATTTTTGAGAGCTGAGATGGCCCAGTGGTTAGAACGCGTGCATCTTAACTGATGATCTCGGGTTCAAACCCAGGCAAGCACCACTATATATATTGATGAATAGATAAAAATAATTTAAATAAACCCGTACGAAGCCGGGGCGAGCCGCTAGTTTCAAACACGAATTTATTTATTTAAAAAATTAAAACAGAGTATCTATTAATCATTATATAAAATATTAATATTAGTTTTAAAACATAATAAAAAAAAATCTCAATTTTTACCCGACAACCAGTATCCCATGTCAAATTATAATCGATTTGGAATTAATCTCTTCTTGTTTATAAAAAAAAAAACCAAAAACAGTTATTAATGAGGGTACTTTATTTATTTAAGCGATTACTGGTTTATTAGGCTTCATTATGTGTTGGGACATGTTTACGAGAAATGATACGATTTAACATTTTAGCCGACAGAAATAAAGGATTTTTTTTATGTAATAGGTTGGCGGACGAGCGAGTAGGTCACCTGCTGGTAAATGGTCACCATCACCCATAGACAATGAAGCTGTAAGAAATATTAACTATTCCTTACATCGTCAATGCGCCACCAATGGGAACTAAGATGCTATGTCTCTTGTGCCTGTAGTTACACCTCACTCACCCTTCAAACCGGAACACAACAATACTGCGTACTGTTGTTTAGCGGTAGAATATATGATGAGTGGGTGGTACCTACCCAGGCGGGCCACCAAGACTAGAAGAGGGTGTAAATATTTAGCTTTTTAAATTGTGTATTGCGCGATATTTGTAGTGAATGTTTTTTATATAATTAAAATTCGAAATTTTATTTACAATTACCCCTAATACTACTATCTTTAATATTCAGAGGTATGGCCAGCTGAATTAAGGCCGCAACGAAGGATGAGACTATGCATAGATACAATATTGTTTTTTTAATTATTTAACTGAGCGTTTATAAAAATATAGGAAAATATCGTCAAAAATTCTTTTTCTTCGCCTGTACCTTTTGTTTTTTCTCCTGCAAATGATATTAGTAATTTAAATTCAATTCTTAGTTTATTGGCTTTTAGTTGTGCCGGCAGGGATTAGTAATTTAAAATCGGTACTCAAGAAATGTCAAATATAATTATGACTGGTCATCATTTGGTATTGCCAGTATGAAAATAAAATCTAGTTTAACAATGATTTTTTTATATTGCTCTAAGGGTCACCCTTGATGCCCTGGTGCATCACACCCCCTTCCAATGTGATTGCTACGCCAAGTATTAGTAATACTAGTATCCAACTTATAATGATGCGTAAAAACGTACATATTATATAGTTCTACATATAGTCGAAAAAGTAATAAAATAAAAGCATCACAATAAAATAAATGTTAGATATTTATCCGAAATGTCGACCTTTAGGTTTTTTAATTATTTTTTCGGGCAACACTTATGTTTGTTGAATAATGAAACGAGGTCCAACGTTTTTCAACTTATGCCAAGATTTCGATACAAGATAAATAAGAAACATAAATTATTTTGCCTACACTGCGTTGCTAACAAGGGTTTGGTAGCGAATTTGTTTGATTAAAATGATTGTAATGTATCTAATCTGCTTCGAGGTTATTTTTTAATTTAGACATTAAAAAATAACCTCCAAAACCATATATGTTCTTCCTCAGTATTCAATAATTCAATTTATTTAATACTAATATGAAAGCGATCAAAATAACAATGTCTTTGAACAAAAGTTATGATTTTCTCCTTACCTAGCAGATTCGGATATGTCCCAAAGTGAAAGGCTCGAAATGAGGATAGTGGACATTTAACAAATACATATAGTCTTATTCATTGGAAGATAATAGATAATAAGATATGCAAAAGAAAAACAAACACTAAATGTAGGTATTTCATGCGATTTGCTAATACCCCAGCTATATTGGGCACTCCTAGAAATTTATTATATATCTTTACTTATTACAGTGAACTACTTATTTCGAAGTTAATTTTACTTTCAAAATTCCATTTTTTTGCTAATCCATAACGAATATTATGAATAATCAAGTTCACGACTAATGATATCGCGTCACTTTGGTCTAAAATGTTGGTAATTTGGCTTTTTCCTTCATGGTGCGAATAGAGTATATATACGTATATTGCCAAGTATATATACGATAAAATTGGTATATCTGTTTGTAACATTAAAATAAGCGCTTTTTATTAATGCATATTATGTATGTATGTATACACGGAACATATACCAAAATGGCATGTCTGTCTGGTTATTCCGTCTAATCACTGGAACGGCCTTACACTGGCAGAGAGCTGATGTAATAAGGAGTCACTTATACTATAACAATAATTTTATTTGTTAAATTTATTCGCGCATGATATGATTAGTAAATATCAAATGTAAACCTAACATTTCATGATTGTATTCTGCGCTGAGTACCCATAATTTTCTTAAAATAGTAACAGATTATTTGGTGATAGGGCTTTATGCAAGCCCGTATTGGTAGGTAACACCCACTCATCAAATATTCTACCGCCTAACAACACTACTTGGTTGTGTTCGGGTTTAAAGGGGAGTAAGCCAACTGAGCCAGTGTAACTACAAGCACAAGGGACATAGCGTCTTAGTTCTCCAGATTGGTGGTGCATTGGCGATGAAAGGAATTGTTAATGTTTTTTACAGCGCCATTGTCTATGGACGGTGGTGGCCACTTTTATGCTCGCCCCAACCAATAGCATAAAAAAGGTCTGTAATTTTATTTGACCATTTATTTTGAATTATGATTCCTGTATATGACTCATGTATTGTCATCGAAACATTATTTATTCTTCGGAAAGTAAATCCCCAGATCATACATCTTCATCTTGTACATAATTGATTTATCTCATCACATAGACAGTAAACATCAAACTGGATAATCTTGATTCTGTATTGTATTGACTAATACCTATCTCCTTAGCTAAATAAATACCGATTGCAAACTAATGTCTACTTTATTGTTTAAGTATTAGAGTTTACATTCAAATGCGAAGTATACAAAATCGTTTAGTATAAACTTTAATTCGTCATTATATGTAAATTATTTGCGAGAATCATTTCGCGAACAAGCTTAATATATGAGTCATAAAATAAGGCGTGATTTGTCATGTTTTGTTTTGACGAATATTTGTTTAGTGTTGAAGAAAAGGAAAATAATTTGATTCTGCTATACATCTTTCTGTAATAGGTGTTAAAATATCATGAGTCTATAGATCGGCAAAGTTGGAAAAAACGGTGCAAAATTCAAAAGTAAGACTAAGTATAATTTTTGAATATGAACTTAGGACTTCGGCATGCGAAGCATTATACGTTAACTATTGCCAATGATTACTGAGACATAAAATAATAAGTATTATTAAGGGATGAATGCTAGCATATTTTGCAGTAAGTGAATACCGTAGCATGCGCAAACGATCCCGTGATGACCTTGATGAGACAGAGGTTTACTGCTGGATTTTTAGTGGATATTTCGGTGTTTTGAGGCACACCCCACGGTTACCGCTTCACATGGGGGAAACGCGTAAAAGATTTTTTATAGAGCAAAAAGAGAATGACTGAAGATATGAATTAAACTACACAATAGCCACGGTGTTTTTTCTTCTATCAAACTTGTAAAAATAAGAAAATATCACTGTAGCAACCCTAAATAAGGTATAAAGGCAAACTAAAGATGACTCACTTGATATTAATTAACAAAAACCAAGCGTTTTATCGGTCAATACGAACGTGTGCTCTTTAACAATAAATCATTTTATCTTAATGGTGATTATAAATATCAGACATTTATCAGCTGTTAAAATCAAGATAATAAATGGAGTATAATCACAGATTCATTGAGACAGCTACCAACGAAGTAAGACGCAATTACTAATATACTGTTTGTCCGCCTTAAAACATTGAACTTTATTTTTGATTTTAATGGACTCATTTATATGAAAGGACTACCAATTTTTTTCATGACATGCTTCAAATTTTAAACAAACAAAAGACTTATTTTTTTACAGCCAAATTAATGATTAATAAGTAAATAAATAAAAAACATACATAGTAGGAGTAGAATGAACTACATCTTAAATCCCATGGATGATGGCTCTTTGACGGCGTTATGGTGTCTGTGTGGTGTCTTTGTGTGAAAGATTCATCTTCCAATCAGAAAACATGAAAACATGTTTGTTCCTGTGTTGTCTTAAATTATTCTCTAAAAAATCACAGCAAAGAAACAAAACAATTTTGTTAATTCCGAGATTTAAAAATGATAACAAAATGTTAATATTGTGAGCATATATGTACCATGAGTTATGAATCTATATTCACGGATATTTTTATTACTAATTATGATCTAATGAGTCTTCTACTTAAGTTAGTAGATCATACTCACCATGAACTTCAAATCTTTGCAAATACGCTCATGCTCCATATTCATCAGAAATTAATTAACAATGTATCTGTCAGTGTATCAGATTACAACAATCTGATGTCATAAATATATCAGCTACTAAAGTAGACGTATATAATTCTATTCGTTTTGTTATTTTCACAATGAGGTATTTTCGAAATATCCCAAAATTATAATAAGAAATATGTATAAATACTACATTTTAGGACTATAAACCTGATAAAATGTTTATAATTACTGTATTTAAGGAGTAAATTGGCAGAGATGTAGCCATGATCTTCTTAACACTATCATTATCATAAATTCAATTTAACATTGATCATAAATTAAATTACGGTTCACTGTTAAAAACATTTATTACGTTAGTTTACCAACGCTGGTTACTCTTTAAAGGTTCTTTCCGATATATATACATGTATTTTATTCGTTTTTTATGTCGAATAATTAGCCCAAATTTGCCACCTGTTGTTAAGTGATCAGCAATGCTTTTAGACATTGATTCTGTGAAAGATATCAATCATTTCTCATATCTCCATTGTGCGAACAGCCTTGCAAACCTAGATCTTATGTACAGTGAGAGTAAGAAAACCATCGTCAGTTTTCAAATTCATTCCTTTATCAAGTTTCAAACTCTTAGTACCTTTTGAATCTAAACATCAAATCATTGCGACGCAATATGTCATTCGCAATCGGTGAAGCAGATTTTTGCTCATACTGAGCAAACGAAAATAGATCTTAAAATGACGAACCTTTTCTATCCCCGATTGTACATTGAGCCTGTAGTTAATTGAAGTTAATTTAATAAAAGTATTTGAAAGACATTCAATAATAAAAAAATACCATGTATAACAATTATAAGTAAAACAATATTTTATAAATTTGACTTCTCTTAAAATATTTAGGTATTGAAGTCCTACGATTAATTTTCACCAATTTTTAATTTAGTTAATTAAATTTAAATCACTTGTTGCAGATGGAAATAAGGAGACGCGGCGGACCATCATTTCTCACATATTGGATATTTTTGCTGCAAGTAAGTACTTACAATTAATCTCAACATATTCATATGTTATGTATACTTCAATTATAAACTTAAAACGTATAACATTTTAAATTTATACGATTTTTCATAACGTTCAATTCATTATCTTTTCGGTAAATTTTCACGACATTTTAATAAAAGTAACATCGAATTTTATTTGATTTGTCTCATAGATATTTATTACAAAGTGGCATGTTTTTCTACGTAAAAGCTTTATTATTTTTTAAAGTTGTCAAAAATCAAAACACAGTAAATATTATATTACAGTGTTAACAATTGATGTTAAGTTGGTATATTCATCAAGAAAAAATTTACCTTTATGAACTCATGGGGGTTTGCTAGAATAGACTTGAATAAATTAATAAAGAATAGTGTTTACTAAGTAATACCAATACTACTTTCTCCATAAAAAAATGCTAACTTTGTGAGTCTGTCCTAAAAATATATATGAGCACCTATTATTATAATAGATGTTCGAGTTTATTATTAATTGTTTAACAATAAATCTAATTTCCAGATGTTAGGCAGTGCTCGTCGTGGCGCTGAAGGTCATGGTCGCCTCATGGACCCTCCCGCGCGCAATTCTATGTGGAGGTTTGGTTTTCCAAACCCTGTCAACTATAATGACAACGAGCTCTTCTGCGGTGGATATGCCGGTCAGAACTCCTGTTAATTCAACAGATCTTAAATGTTGACCTTTAATTTTTCGTTCTGTTGAAAATCAGTTCTGATGAACTGATTTTCAGTACGATCCAGATTACTCTTTAGAGTTGATCTGGACTAGTATCCATAATTTGATGTTGAAATAACTATTGATGGTCTGATTACGTAAATGTTAACTGCGAAATAATTAGTAAGTTTAAGGTATTACCTTTAGCATAAGTTACTACATCTGCGTGTTATCTCTCTTTCGGTACCTAGCTGTCCTACAGGACTGCGCTCTTCTCGAGTTGATTTAAGAGCTTATTTTTTACACTCACTCGTTGCTAATTTCTGCCATTCATCTAAGATTTTATATTGACATAAAATTATATTACATTAATGTATTTGCAAATATTTTTATTTCGCATTAGTAACGCACATACACAAAAAATATTTCAAGATTTTAAATGTTTGTTTACTAATAATATTAATAGTCATTGCTGGTTGAATGTATTTGTAGATTAAGACGTCTCAGTTTTTTATATGAATTTAGTTTTCTGAAGAAGCGACCACTTGACCGGTCAGTCGTGCAATTTGGGAAATATTACGTCAGCCCATAAGAAATTGTCTGGGTGACAATCATTGCATTCAGAATATTAGCAAACATTTTAAGGTTGTTTATTGATAAGTAGTTTGCATTTAAAGTTTATTGACCTTTATATTATTCGTTTATTTTTCGAGATATCTTTTTTCGATAACGATCTATGGACTTGTATTATTTAAAATTTATAACAACAATAATGGCTAATATATTTACTTATTCTACCGTCGTATAAAAACACAATAGTAAGTATAGGCATAGATATTACTCATACATTGTCTACAAATTACTTCTTTGGTTCAACTAAACTAATTAAGCGTGTGTTTAGTCCAGTGGGAGCAGAACTCAGGGCGGTGTGGCGTGTGTGGTGACGCAGATAACCTCAACGAACCCCGACCCCATGAGGCCGGAGGGATGTACGGCAAGGGCATCATTACCAGGCACTACAGCGTTGGACAGGTAGAATTATATCTTATATTTGATACCATTCAATTCAATCGTTATCAAATATGATAATATTTAGATGTCTTAACTTGTACTTAACTGCAGGACTATTCTGAAACTTATTTTATGAAGAGGTAGCCCAGTGAAATGTATCATTTTTCAGTAAACTTAATCATCATGTTTTCATTTGTGTTTATAATTCATTTCGTGCTTAAAAATCTACTTCTAAATATTTACTACATGTTAACTCTAAATAAAGTTGTTAACTACCGGCCTGATTTGAAGAAGCTGATATAGGCTGCTGACTTTCTTATCGAAAGGCCTTAAGACAACTAAGAGACGTTGTTTGATTGCCCTTGAAAGCCGAAAAACTTACCTCACCAGATAGTATGATTATTTTAGTCAATGTTTCATATAACTTTTTAAGATTTTACTATTTTTTTCTGTGATAAGTTTCGGATTTACAGCTTAATTTTCTTTAGCGATTCTTTTGTCTTCAGATCGAATAGAGTTTGAGTTATGGTCACATTTTAGAGTTGAATCCTTTTTATTGGTATATGTTCATTTTATATATTTTGTAATAATGTCTATGAAATGACCATATTAGTCAAAAATTAAGTTAGAAAATGAAATCTTAAAAATTTTCATTTATTTTACCCGAAGAAAGTCGTTGGATTAATCGAGTATTGACAGTAAAATCAGGACTTACAGCAGTCAGTTTTCGTATGGTTAATTTAAGTTCATAATAATTTCATATTTAAGTATCGGTCAATTAAAAAATCAAAAAGAAAAAAAACAACAACATACTTTTGTATATCCGTCGATTTACAATGCATTATATGCAATATAAGCTTCAAACATTATCTTTAACACAAGATCCGTACCTATAGTGGTGTATTATTTGATTATAGGAAATAGAAATAGAAGTAGAATTAACTGCGAATCATCTTGGCACATTTATACTAAAGCTCTGCCCGAACAACAATCCGAAGCAAGAGGCGACTCAAGAGTGCTTTGACAGGTGAGAAAGCTTTTGTTAACACGTGTAACGAATGTTTAGCTTGACGTAATTATTACAATATTGGAGATAAAGAAAAAGATTAATGTTATATGAAAAGTCTATACACTTGTATTTATTATCTGTACTAAAACTGATGACCTTTTAGTTTGTATTGACAACAGCATGATTTAAATTTTAGTTTTGTTTTACTTTTTTTTAGTACAAAATTACATTACAAGAAATATATAAAAAGTAAAACTTATCAAAAACGCCCGTCTTCTTCAAAATTGATTTTAAGATTTATTGTATTTTTTTTTAATATAATTGCTATTTCCAATAATCTTGAAATCAATTTAATAAAAGAGTGTCATATTTCACGTAATATTATCATGAACGGAATGACTTTCGTTTTAATAAAATTTCTCTAGTGTCATTAAATAATTCGCCATTTAATTTTAGGTACCCTCTTTACATATCTGGAACACGAGAGGACAGATTCCTTATACCCCTAGACACGGCCAAGAAAGAACAATTCAGATATCGAGTGAGGTTACCTCCTTACGTAACTTGTACGCAATGCGTCTTACAATGGACATATTATACAGGTGAGTTGCAAATGTATACATATCAATGACGGTACGATATAAATATTTAAAAATATGTGATCTTAAATAGCAGTCTAAGGGATCGATAAAAATAACAAAATGGCGTTTAAAGGAAATTGATGTTTCTTTCGATTGTTTTTATAATACCTAGGGCGGCAGAGGAGCAACTTTACCACACCAAATTGCCGATTTGCCTTTCACTTATCACAGTAAGCGGCTATCACTACAGTTTATAGACATTTGCAACAAACATTAAGTATCATTTATGCCGAATTTTGGAAGATAAGATCTCCTTCGTGCTTTAAACTATAGCAGCTCACTGACATAAACCGAAAAACCGAATATTTGACTGTACCCTGATGGGGCTACGTAACATCATACTACCAGTGTGTTGTTCGCTGTATGTCAAAACATGATTTATAGTATCATATCATGTATTTCTCTGTACTGATGATACTTCAACACTCACGAACTTAGCACCAGTGTTTCCTTTCAATAATATTTCAATCATTTCCAGGAAACATGTGGGGTATATGTCCAAACGGCACGGAAGCTGTCGGATGTGGTCGCTCTGAAACATTCAGGAACTGCGCGGATGTGAGTGTTGTGACCAGCACCGGTGGTCTTCCGCCTGCGTTTGCTGGTGACCTGCGAAAAGACAACCCCTTCTTGTTGTACTACAGAGACTATAACATGCCTCAAAATGTCTACCCTCTTGTTGTCAGGTCAGTGGTTGAAGATCGTGTAATATTTGTATATTAATATCAAATTTATATGTTTAAAAAGAAAATGTATATATGGTTTTTCTTAATTATTATTTATCGATTCATACTTAATTTTATTATATTCATTATAATATATATTATTCAGAATTGTATGTAGCGTTTACGTAGTTATTCTTATGTACTGTAAGTATAGAATATTCATATGCTTAATATTTCAGATACATACAGAAGGGATTACAAAGAGAGAAATTTCGTGCTATTAGGTAAAATATGATAACGACGTAACCATATCATGTGAAATTGTATTTATATACATGTCGGCACTGTATAAAATCACTGATTTTCTTTCAGCAACGATATATCTGATAGTGAAACAGAGACGGATGTAGGTCCTCACGTCATTAGGTATTTGTTTTGTGTTCTCGGAATGATGGGATTGGGCCAATGGTGTCGGAAAATCCTCCGATTCTTTGGGACTTTATATGTTGTGAATAATTCTAATTTTCATCTTGTTTTTTAGGATTGTTATATGAAATGTGACTAACATGTTGTGACTTATATGTATCGTTCGGTCTTCTTGTTTCTCTGTTCTATTGATCTGTGTTTTCCTGTATATTTTGATTAATGTTTGTTTGTTGATATAATCTATCCTATTGAGGTGAATTGCGATTTTGTACGATTTATTTTTCAGTATCTGTTTAATTTGGTTGGTTAATCTTGTATCGCCAAATTTATGTTCTTCTATGAAATGATCCAGTGTTTCTTTAAGTGAAAAAAATATTCATGAACGTGTTAGTAACATGATAATGTACCTTTCCATAAACATTAAGGACTAATGTTTTTCTTAATATAAATGTTCTTTAGTTGACTGAAAACACGTTTTGGAACAATAAGGAGTTTCTGATCTACAGACATTTTCTTGACACTTATTACTATTATCCATTATCCAACCTGGTAACTGATAGAAATGTATAAACTTCGATTATAATTAATATTATTTTCAGATTAATTAAGTGCGGTCCTAAACAATTTTCTTCCTTATATTTTTATACTCATCTAAAATTGTTTAACGTATCTCTATACTGCATGTAAAAAACATTTTAGGATTTATTTTTTCTTAATATTACTTTTTAAATATTTTCAGGGATCAAGTCTGTCTGCCATCGCTTAGTTACCGTGTAATACCTGGAATGTTAAGCTGGTGTCAGACTAACTGCCTGCGATACCCTCCCAATTGTCCTGAGAGTCTGTGTCAATGCCCGTGAGTATTTAGCATCTCCAATGTGAATCTTTCGAAATAAAACCCGGGAAAGGTCACCGGAAAAACCTGAGGGAGCTTAAGAAAGGAGAGTTAGTTGGCAAAAATGTTCCTACATAAGAATATACAATTGGAAAACTATATAACATTTTGTTAAATAAGTTCCAATCTTACTCCTCAAAAGTCGAGGAGGACTTGCCTAGTAGTGAGACATCAGCAAGTTTTACTTTACCTAAAATATTGTAATAAAAACTTTCAAATATTGTCCATACAATTTCAAGATTTATATGATTTTAAAACGACTTATTATGGTTGTGATAAATTAAACTAACATAACTTCACATTTAACTGAATTAGTTGTTTACGATGAGGTACATTTTTGTGAAACAGATCTTCACATATTGAACCAAAAAAATCATTTAAATATATGTCATTTAAAGTATCTCTTTAAAATAATCCCCAGACAAGTCTGTGAAGCAATTGGTGAGCTGGAGGGTCGGGAAGGAGCCGACGTCTACTGCATGGACCAGTGCATCGTGTATCCGCCGCGCTGCCCCAAAGATAGGTGTCGCTGCTATTAATATGGAGCCGATACCAGTGGCGCCCAAAACTGAAGCCTGTAATTTTACAGTGCTCGCAATAATCGCGTCGTACTTTATACCGTCCTTACCATATTGTCTTATTCTTTTATCTACAATAAATTTCATACAATTAGCTTCCTTAATAGTTTCAATGATATTGCCAATTAACGATATTTCATTGAAAATATTTAAATTTGTCTTGTCCATGAAATTCTTCCTATGTTTGATTCAACAAAACACTCAAGCAAATTATAAATATTCTTTATTTTATGTTCCTTTTAAACACTCTACCTTTTTTCTTCCAAATACTCTGTTATCTTAAAGTTTTATAAATCTAATGTACAGCTGTATATATTATACTTAATTCTTGTAAATCAATGAGATTTTATACGAGATTTTATATCTATTTTTTATGTTTGGTGTTGCCACGTGTACTTATGAATAAGGATCTTTGTACAATATAATAATAAATATTTTTAATTAAGTCCTGTTTCATTTGAAAATTTTTGAAAGTCGAAAGATTAGGAGAATACCTTTGCTTAAAACCTGTATTATAATATATAACTCGCTATTTACTATCAAATACCACCAGCCACAAGTAGTTAAAGAGGTTGGATTCTGATTTGCAGCAATCATGAATAAGTGTGTATGAATAAGTTGAATTGTTACAGTTTAGTGTGTGTGTAAGTATTTACCTCAAAAGTACCTTGGGGCAATGGAACCATTATCAATTCGATCTTGTCAAGCAAAAGATGGCGGCGAAAATAATTTATAGCCTCGGGGCTAAATATTATTTTTAACGTAGTATATTAAAGTAGTATACATTATGGACTGATAACAAATCAACCTTTCTGTAATTATTTAATAAATGCAAATTAACCAAAAAACGCTTGTTGAGTTTCCTTTGGTGGTTTTTCTCGGTGGTTTTTTAGAAACCAGTTGTAGTTAGTCATTTGATAATTAATAAGCAAGTTTAATGCTTCTTTATATTTAATATACCACTTTGATTTAATTGGATTTAAATCCTATCACAAACAAGCTATTTTATCATCATATTATCATTATATCTTTGTGCCTGCCTACAAACCGCCTCACTCAGACTTGAGACTTCAAGCGGACAGAACAGAACAATACTAAGTACATATTGCTGTTAGTCGGCAGAATATGTAATAACTGCATGGTACCAATCTAGACATATATCAAGGTTTTAGATATCAAGATTTTGTTGTTACTTAAGTTGAGTAAATAATGTATAAAGAAGTATTATAATATTATATCAGTACTGGTATATAATATGTTGTTAGTCGACACATCCTTCAACACGTTGAATGCGATTGTGTACAACAGTCATTATTTTTGCCATTCGACAAAAAACACTTACAAAAATAAACGGCAACACTGAATTAAAAACTTCATTTTATTATCAGCCGGTCGATTATTTACGCATACAAGTAAGTGAGAAAAAGGTAAATATTTAAGGAATTACAATGGGTGATTTATTGGACGAAGATCTTGAATTTCGTGGCGGCACTCTGCAATTGTCGTCGGAAAATGCTACCGCGGAACCTCGGATTACTCAACCAGCAAAATCAAATACAAATACAAGTAATACACAAGTAAATCCTTCGGTTTTATCTGGTGCAGATTCTCTGACCTCGTCGTCTTCGTCATTTGCAGGTAAATAAACATATTAGATCGTCATTACAATTTAATATTATGACATAGAAAGTATAAACGTATGCTTATAATGAATACGAAATTACAATTAGTCAAGTAATTTCCTTATCAATTTCTGAATATTATACGTTTACGCACTACTGCAATGTCATTAATTCGTATACTATATTTAATTAGAATAATATTTGTATGCATTTTTAATTTTCTAATATGTTAACATTATTAAAGACACTTGTTTTTTACTTTTTTCTTAGTAAAATTTATGTTTTACTAAGTAATGTTTTTGTCATCTTTGAAATTATATTTTGTATTGCACTCAATACCCTTCAAATTTACCAATATGGCACTCTTTAATAAGAGTAATTATGTAAGTATATGAATAATGTCATAAAATAATTATTTATTTTAAATAAAATGTTTTAATGTCAATTTTGCTGGACTTATTACCTTTATGAGCTTATATGGGGCAGAATATATATTTTTTGTGTTGTATGTTGTTTTATGTAATTTAGCTATATGATAAATCTATGTGATGCTAGGGAAAAATGTATGTGCATAATATGATAAACACAATAATGATAATTACATCTATTTAATTGAATGGGAAAAAAAATAGCAACTTTAGATAAATTATAAACAACAAAGTATTTTATTTATCAATATAGATTAAAATTAATTATATTATATAATACATTCATTAATTTGATGATAAAATTAATATTGTGATCATTGTTCTCTAAATTTGCTTAAAAATATTTTATGTAAAATATTAAAACTTCTAGTCCTAGCTACTATAAATAACATAACTGGTTTATGTGGTATGATTATGGTGGCATGTATTGTTCATGAGAGTATTAATATTTATTTATATTTGCATAAAACATATATAAGTAAATATAAAAAAAAACAATGATTATTATAGCTTAAGAAATTGCCCTTCCATCTAAAAATGCTTTATGAACAATTATTAATGTCATTAATAATTTATGACTTTTAAAATAAGCTGTAATTAAGAAATCTTATTAAAGCAAGTTTTAATTAGTGGCCTTTTTATCTTTATTTGCTCATAACATTGTTTTCAGTACATTGAAAAAAAAATTCTGAATTGAAAACTATTATACAATTATTAAAACAGTTATGTAAATAGGAAGTTTTTAATGAACAAATTTTAAGCAAATTAAAAAAGAAAATTGTTGCTTATTAAGTTAAAAACCATATTTAAAATCCTACATTAACATTTATTGTATTTGTTTATGATTTTATAGTCCCAGTACCAAAGGTTTGCACCAATTCTTAGTTCAATCACACAAGCACAAATTAATTTCATAAATGGGTAAAAGTTGGTGTAAAACCCACACATTAATAATTACTATGTGTTTATTACTATTAGTATTTAGTGTGTCAATTATAATTGAATCTTGTAAACATATACAATAAGGTTGTTTGTCCTTGTTTAAAAGAATTTATTGTTCCAAATAGATGCCAGAACAGAGAGTCAAACAAATGCTCAGCAAGAGACTGATCCAGTGCAGACTGTTTATCCTCGGTACGATGTTCCATTCAACAGTGAAAATATTAAGGACTTCTTTACATTCCGCAAAGGAGTAGTTGAGAATGCCATACAGGAGTGCATTACGGGACTATTGTTTCCTGAAGACGGTGAATACTTAGGTTCCTGGTTATTGACGGAGTAAGTAGATATTTTTGTCAACCTGCTATTGTTTTATTATACATACTAGATTCTTAAACTGTAACTTAGATTGTAAATGTAAAATGTTACAACAATATTACTGGTGATAAAAAATAATATACCAGGTAATGTACCTACATATAATTATTTTACAACAATGGTTTAGTTACCTTCTTTATTTATTTAACTTAACAGTTACTAACATAATACACATTAAACTTAGTTATATACATGTGTGTTCAATGAGAAATACAAATTTAAGCCTTTTAAAATCAACAATGCAACTTTCAGAACAGTGTTCCCTCTAGAAGTTTTATAGTTTCTTATTGAACTGCATTGGGTATCAATTTTTATACATGATTTGTATTGAATTGTATCATTATTATATATTTATTATTTTACTTTTAGGATAACACTATGGGATAATGAAAAAGAAAGAATCGTTCTCTTAACCTCGAGATTAGTTATGACTATAAAATATGATTTCATAGCGATGAAGCAGTTGGACTTTAAAAAGACGTATTTAGACGATTTGGACACAATTGTTATCGGTGAATTAGTTTACCCACCATCTTCATTAGTACCGTAAGTGTTTTATAATATTAGTCATATCTGGTCAATGTTTGTTGATGCGAATTATTTATTTTTTTCTAAATTTTTTAATAATAAAAATAAGCCAAATATTCCAATATTATAACTTATTATATGTTCCTATTTAATTTACTAAATATAACAACAAACGACAACAATAGCCTGTACATTTCTCACTGCTCCGGCCCCTTCTCCCTTTGAGGAGAAGGCTTGGATCATATTTCAGTAGTTGTTGGATTCACATGTGGCAGAATTTCCATTAAATTAGACACATGCAGGTTTCCTCACGATGTTTTCCTTTACGAGCACGAGATGAATTACAAACACAAATTGACATGAAAGTCCAATGCAATCATCGGTTAAGATGATAACTACTTCTAACTCCTACTATATATATAATCTTATTATAGACGTCTTAACGGTATAGCAACGGGCGTGACGACAGTCGTCAAAGATTGCGTCATAGACCGCCTGTGCAGGCGGCCAAGTTCAACCGACGAAACTAAACTGTTCGATTACAAGTATTTTGAACCTAGGTACTTTCAGTTGCTGTAGATGCTGTTGTCATGATTTTTTATATAAGCATTTGCATCGCACTCTCGTAAATACATAAAATAGTACATTTCAAAAGTCGTTTTTTTTTGTGTACATTATCGAAACGTGCCCATTTCATGTATTGAAGAGCTAGTGTGCTTTTTTGTGTTATTAAATAGTGCATGATACTTTAGCGAAGTTTTAATAACTATGCTAGTGTACTTCGTTTAGTTTATCTCGTAGATTTCAAATATTAACACAGGAATGATTTTATATTGTCATTGATAGACGATTAATGTTAAATCTTAGCGGCTTGTAATTACTAAATGTTTTAACATAAATGAAGTTTGACAGTTAACATTATCTGTTGAGCTAGATTGGCTATTTATTGATTGGATGCATCGATAAATATGTACATAATAATCAAATTTCTGTATATAATAATGTTTAACAATTTTGTAATTTTGAACTGTTTTGGCTTAATTAAATATCAATGATTTATGCTGAGAGTTGAATTTGAGATAATTTAGGGTTGTATTCTAAGCTTTTATGATCAGACAGATGTTTTGATTGTAGGGTTTCGCTATGAAATGACACATCTGTAAAATTCTACAACGGTCAACGGTAGTTTTAACATTAAATTCGATTGTAAGATTTTGATACTGCTTGTATGAGCTTACCTGAAGTATATTATGATTGATCGATTAACGCAAGGCATAGCACCAGATCTAATTGTTGCCGACGCATTGACACTGTAAAATGCTTAATTCTCTTGCAAGCGGAGATAAACACTAATAACTTATATTGCTACTTGAAATCAATAAAAAATGAACTTGGCCCACATTACCAGTTGTTTCATGCATGCTATCACTTCTGTAATTATTATTAATTTTAATTGCTACCTGTTATAATTAACTTTCTTATATAATAATAATGTTGTTTATATTACACTTAAAACATATATGTAATATATAGTTACTGATAATAGTCTACCTTTGTGGCATGATTCTAAATCCCTTCAGTTTTGAATTACATAAAATTTTAAATATTTATAATATTAATAATACTTGTAATGTAAAGTCAGCAAAGAGTATTTAATGTAATATTATTTAGAATATACTAAAATAAAAAAGCAATTTCTATTATTGCAGTTATTAATTACGCGATATTTGCCATGTTTTTTATCTTGTTAACAAAACATTTGTTCACGAGTCTCGTGTCTCGTGAACAAGACATTCGTAGATAATGTCGAAATATCGAGATACAACGGATAAAAATAAAAAACATAATAAAAATAACCATGTTAATTTAAAATCTTATACAGCAAGTTCTAGTTTTTCTGTCTGGCTAAATCAGATTAATATTAGAAAAAAGTGGTCCTTGTTTTATCTCATCGCGAGGAAATCATTGATTGCATTTAAGAGGACACATAGTCCGGGGTTTGCATGATACAGGCATGTAGATTACGGAGAAATACGATATCTAACAAAAAAAATATAGATTTGTTGGTAACAGCTCAGTAAATTCTGGATAATGCTATTACAGGGAACGAAACCTTCGTGGGGTGCGCTTGATGTGGAACAAAGGTGAACCTTTGCCGATGAAGACAGTTTGGAACCCTTTTAGTCAAGATGTACCGTTCCTGACCTTTGCTTCTCATCCCATCTATTGGCACAAGGGTAATAATACTAAGTCAAAATTATTAGTTCTAATAAAATTAGCTTTTCTAGATTTCATTGTATTTTAATATAAGCATTTATTTATTCACAAATAAGGATATACATCAACATTAAAATAGCTACTATCCATATAGACCACGATGCTTGGTATCAAGAATACTAGCAACATTCCTGTAAATCCAAATTGTACTGTATCTTAAATTTCTCAATGGCTTTTGTAAATGATGTGTTGTGCGAATAATGGAAACACCCCATCTCATAAGAGCTTACCAGACTAATAATGAGCACTTCAGTTCCAAAACCACTGGATGGAGGACAAAGTTCATCGGCAAAAGCATTCACAAGAAATGGTTCACCTCTTTTCTTCACACACACTTACACACTACAAAAGCTGTAATGTTAGGCATTATAGGTCTCTAAGGTTCGGCGAAGGCAATAGGCTATTTGACAATGCGAAAAATAAATCTTGAATTATTGTAATCAGTGTATATTATGAGTTTAAAAATGGTTATTTACTAACGAAACTTGAAAATAATACTTAATGTATTCAAAAATCAATAAATTAAAATGCATTTTTTCAAACGTTTGTCACGTGACACAAAACGCTCCTGATTGGCCGGGCTTATGATGAAATAACTTTCTTGTAAACCTTGCTTTTCTACTATATGTACCACGGATTAAAATACAGCAAAGTGACGTCACCGACCCCATTGCAGCGCCATATTGTCCAAGTATCGTTTTCGCGCGTTATTTAAAGATGGAATTTTTAATATGACGTTTTTCGGCAAATATGTACTAGAAATAAAAAAATCAACTTTTACTGGGTTCCTTGACCTCTACTGAATAATATAAAATGGATTTTAAAAACCCGTCAAATAGCCTATTAGCTCAGATTAGGCACATCTATAGCAGGGTAGGTGCGGGTAGCATTAACTCACCAGTCTCCTTCAACCCCCTTCTACCACTTCTCAATCTCCCTTCGTAATCTGTATCAACATTCATCAGTAATAGAATATAGTTAATGAAGATGATTAAAATATATGTCTTTTTGTCCAAAGATGGCGGCATAGAAGAAAGGTCGACTTTCGATATGGAACTATTTGCTCAAAAATTGCAAAGGGCTGTCGAAAATATGACATCCCCGTGTTGCATACACCATTCCCCGATCGTTATACAAAGCTATGTAGGTCTCACGTCTCTACTTCACAACAAAACGAGCATGGGATTCTTCAAGGTCAGAGGAAAATTTAGTTTCTAATTATATTCAATAATTTATCTGTATTCCATAAAATTTCACATTTTACATAGATAGTAAATTTATTAAAGAAAAAATTAAAATTAAAAAGGCTTGTGTCAACCCTAATTGAGTAATTATTACTTAAATTAAATCAGCGTTAAAATATATTGGGCAGGTTCTGGTATAATTTTGTTCAGCTTTACAGCAAGTTTATTTGTTTTTTTTGTCTGGCAACATTTTGTCAATATTAATTATTTATGGCAACAAACCAATAATCATTATTTATAATATATATAAATTTGGGTGCAGATGAGATGGATCTTAGAAATAAAGATTGTGTTTACTTAGAAAATCCAGTTTGGAATTTATAGACTAGCCGTTTAGAAAATTATTTAAAAAAAAATAAAGTTCTTTTTTAAGGTATGTTCTGAACGACAAATTAAAATGTGTGCAATAAATCGCTCTGCTCAATAATGCTATCACAATTTGCTTCTTTTCGTTACTAAAACTCCTTAAAAAGGAACGTTATTTTAAACATTCATAAGATAAATAGAATAAATATATTATATTAAACGTATTTTTTTTATTTTACGCAATAAAGATCATTTTAGATATATATAAACATAATTACATTTAAGTACAATATATTCAATTCCTTATTACCATTGGAATATATTAAAATATTTTTGTGTGATGTATGATAGATAGTATCTTAACGAAATTCATGTTTTGTGTAGTTGAATTGTTGTTTAAATTATTGAGTATTTAATAATACAAGTACATAGTCGTAATTAAAAAAAAAACGATATATTTCATTTATATATTCCTCATATATGTCAAAATCAGATATGACATATTTTATTGTTTATAATGCATTTATATGTAATGGGAGTAACTATGGTTTTAGTTATATAATATATATTAACTAGCTGATAGGCTATGTATTGCATTTTTAATGTATTTCGGCGCTACACATTCGCGCATAACCAATTATTCGTAGTATTGCTGAATAAAACCTTTTTATACTTTTTTTTTAGAAATCATCAATAAAATGTAATCGGGCTCGATAAAGTGTCTTAAGACACTTAGACAAGATTAAATTTATTTCTATGATCTTTTTTTCCTTATTCATTGTCTTAAACGTCGCCGTCTTGCGTCAAAATATTGTAGAAATACCATACATACCATAGACAATAATTATTTTTGTTGCAACTCATGTGTGGCGTCGACCTTATTTGGGAGTAAAATATTGTTTAGTAGTTTACAATAGTAAATAGGTCATAAGTATTAAATGATATACATAATGTTAATATTTCTTGTTAAAATAAATTATAAAAGAGGTCTTTCATTGATTGTGATATTTATTATTTATTTATAACATGATCTTACGAATGTATGTAAGAATTCGTAAATGGAATTTGTAGTTAATAACTTTGGGTAAAATATATTTTATTTATAGATAATTTCAATAGATAAATAAAATTTAGCCAAAAATAAAAAATAAATAGTTTTTTCTTTCCTTATTCTAAAATTTACTCAATAAATATTTCTGTCATCATGTTATTCAATCGACTTACTTTGGAAAACAATATGTAAAGAATACTAATCATATATATTTTATATTTTACATTAAAAATATGAATATGTAATGTTTTATATTCTCGCGATATAATAAGTTGCTTGAATATCAACAATATTAATTAAATTATCCAATTCCATTATAGAGCATTTAAAACATTTTATTTGTATATTGTAGAACTTTTATTGATATATACTATGTGTTGTTAAAATATATGTATTATTATAATCTGTATGTTATATATTATAAAGATGAAAATGAAATCACAGGATGTTATTATTACTAGTGTAAATTTTAAATAAAATGTAGCTTTTGCATGAGATTATATTTAATATTATTAAAAAAAATGTTGTTCGGTGTAGATATAATTATTGGTCACTTGGTGGTAGGCAACGCTAAGTAGCAATACTTGGGATTGTTGTATTCCGATATGGCGTGGGAGATAGCCAGTGTAATTACAGGCGCAAGGAGCGTAAGATGTTAGTTTCCTTGTTTGGTGGGCCTTATCATAAGGAATGGTAAACCATTCTTATGACGCCAATATCTATGGAGTCAGTGGTGACCACTTACCATCTGACTGATAGATCGCTTGCCATCAAAAATGGTTTAAATAAATCGATCGGCTGAAAATTTTGCTATTTTTAACTATTTTTGTATGTATGGATGTTTTATTTATAGATTTCAAAATTTGGACCTAATTGATTATTAAATAATGAGAGGCCTAAATATCATGTGACATTAGGATTATGATAATTATAATAATCGTGACAATTTTAATATTTGCTTTGCATGCTGTCTTCGAAATTAGTAAAATAATTCTGAACGTTATGAATAAATACATTTTCATAAATAAGACATGTTTCATTTAATCCATTATGTGACTAATTATAATTATTACTCAAACTTTTTGCAGCAACAAATCCCGAATACCTATTTATTTCTTCCTATATTTATACACTCTCGTTTTAGAGCTTGGTCGATAGGCTAGGTTTAAAAAAGTAGCCTAAAATATACCTCCTTGGAGTTCAAGCTTTCTTCAAACCAAATTTCATCAAATTTAGTTCAATGATTTGGTGACGAGCAACAGAAGTCAGAAAGACCGGCAGTTACTTTCGCTTTTAGAATAGATTACGTAATATAAGTATTAGGTATCTATGCGATTGTTTTAAGAAATATATATTTGGCACTTCGACAGTGGCCTAATGTTTGAGTAGGGTCTAAGCTGGATATCCATAGAGTAAAATGCATAGAATATTAGGACAAAATTGTGACATTTTACTGCCTCGTTAGTTTAGTGGCAAGACACAACTCCACTGATTCTAAGGTAAATACTAATAACCCTGTCATCACATTACGACAGTTAGGGCATAAAGAGTGCCCATGTGTTTGTGCGGACACTTGTGGACTATGAATCTTCTATTTTGTTAGATGACCTTGAGATTAGTTATCACTTCAGAAGGACTATAGTGTGATAATAATACAAACGTCAAATTTTAATCCGTATATTCAAAATAATTTAAATTCCAATTAGTAGGTAAACTCAAATCATTCCAAAATGTATCTTCTAAGTTATTTAATGTTAAATCGTTTTCATCTTTGCATACTACTCTTACATATTTCATATTTTCGATCCACGATACGTCAATTATTTCATTATCCAAAAATTTATCTGGTGAGTTTCCTTTTTCAATATTGGTACTTTTCGACTGTTTCTTTTTAGCAGGTCCAATTGTATTTATACGATTTTTCTTAGTAATACCTTCGCCTTTCTTAGAATTTGTCTGTTTTCTTTGAGGCTTCTTATCTTTGTTCGATACCTTCGTTTTGACTTCTTTCTTAGTACGAACTGTCTTTGATTTTTCTTTTCTATTAGATTTTTTTGTAGTCACTTCTATCTTGTCTTTTGCATTATTTACTTGTAATATACTCGTATCATTGTTATCATTAAGTGCTATAACTTCTGTGCCTTTAGTGTTTTCAACTTTATCATTTGTAATATTAGGAATAACTTCTGTATTATTTCCAATAGTAGCATTTTTTAAAACACTACTATTTAAAATAGTATTTATGTTTACTAAATCATTAACGTTATTATTAAGCTCAGCAATTGCTATGGATGTATCTTCAGTTTGATTTTGTATAGGCATGAAATTATCTTCCCTAAACTGATGATTATTAGCATCATCTGAGAGTTTTGTCTGATCAACTGTATCTTTATTAAGATTTTGTTTATCAACACTTATTGTTAAATTAGAATATGAATCCGTATCTATAACATTTTGTGTATATATGCAAGTATTAACTTGGGTCTTGTTATCATTAACAACAGGAATATCTACAGCGCATATATTTTCAGTGTTATTTTCAGCGATTTCTTCACAATTTGGGATTAAGTTTTCAGGTCTTGGTAAGCTTTTATTCATATTTTCTATATCAGTTCTTATACTAGAACTGTCATTATGATCATTGTTTAACGTGTTCTGTTTGATAATGCTTTTCATGAATAAAGTTAGTTTTTCGATAACCTGAAATTGTTTTAGTAAAATTATTTATTTGGTAAAAAAACGTTTACGATCAGTGATACGTTAATAACTAGTCATTACTTAGAGACTTAATTGAAAGTATTCATTTATCGTCAGCATGGTAGGTAAGTAAAAAAAAAGTGATTCGAAACATTTAAACAGATCATTATTCATTAAACAGATAAAGAGATTTACCTGTCGAGACCTAACGTCATCAATACATTTTAATTTATACGTTGCTATTTCTTCGATATACATTTGGGCGTCCTGCGCGGAAATCGGTTTATTTTTGTAGATATAGTCGTCCATCTTCAGACTAATTACCATCAGCCTCGTGGCTATTGCTTTCTTCTATAAAATAAACATAAATAGTTGATAAAATATTAGAGATAACCTTGCAGAAACACAACAAAAATAATACAAGTTTTTATTAAGATCAAACTGCTATGTTAGGGGGGGGGGTAATCTTACAACTTACCTACTATATTTCAAACCCGTCTGACTGTAACCAACTGAATTGATGATTAAGCTACATAAACGTGTGATTTTTACTAAAATGGTATGCGTTTTAGATTAAGTGAAAGTTAATTTCGAAACTTTCCTCAGAGAAAAGTTCGTGTAAAGCGTTATATATAATATAATAATAAAAATGGTAACAGCCTGTAAATTTCCTGCTGCGATAAGGTTCTCCCTTTCTCTTTGAAGGGAAGAGCTTGCGCGTTGGTGGATTCACGCGTGGCAGAATTTTGTTGAAATTAATAGCCAATATATAAAGCTAGCTACTAGCAAATTTAAATAAGTAAATAATTGTATGTATATAAACAAGTGAATAAAAAGTAATCTCTGTGTTATTCCAGATAATAATCTACCAATCTCTAAACCAAATCTTTCATTAAATTCTTTTAAACAGGTCTCGCATGATTGTGTAACTAAAATGGATGGATTCATTCAAATTCTCGCTTTTAAATAATAAGTTTAAAAACTAAAAGTCTCGCTCCGCATCTTGTACACATTTTATATTCACATAATAGTGGTTAAATAATTTAAATTACAAAAAGAACTCATTCATCTTCTAAATTAGGAAATATTTTAATTTAGGTATATAATAAATTATTCAAAATGTATTTCAGGATTCAATTTCAGAATCACTACCTTTCATTCGCCTTGTAAAGTAGTTTCGAATAATTAAATCCGAGAAATAAATTTTAGTAAGAAATAGTTATGATAGAGCTTGACCTTTTATTATTCTAAATAAACATGATAATAAAACAAATTAATATAAAATTACAAGAACTGATAACGTATTTAACTACTGATGTCAATAAAAACCCGACTGTAAAACGTATTTTTAGAACACGTCATAACTTAGTTTTTTGATCTGACTACTACTTCTAAATTAGTAACAAACAACTAATTTTAAATTTAAATTACTATTTTCAACAGAAAAGTCCAACCTCTTTCGTATTTTTATTTTTCCTCCGTTTTTTAAAAGGCATCTTAATTTAAATGTTGTATTGTTTAAATCATTCTTGAATTTTTAATCGTAAAATATTGTCAGTACGACAAATATTTTGGCGCCATTTGAGCTTCAATTTTTTTTAAAATTTAAAAGTGTATAAGGAAAATGGTATTCTGATACAAATAAAATTACGCGTTCTAATATAAACAGATAACATTAAATTTAACGAGAACTCTTCGCAAATCCTGCATTCGCAGATAATTTTCAGTTATCGGGAGGATTCAGTATATGAATTTCCTTTTTAAATGATAACAGATGCATTATAATTTAAACGTTAGGATTCAGTATAGCTTGTGATTTACAAGCTAACAATCGTTTCATTAATTTCATTAATGGGCTATATATGGATAATTAAATAAAATGAATTTATATACGAGTGTTTTTATATTATTGTTTGAGATATATATTTGTGAAGCTGGTTATGGTTATGGCTCAATACCTGCAGAACAATATGGGTAAGTATTTAACTTTTATTTTTAATCATATATTTTTTGGGCTGTTTGAGTTGATTCTTTATACTTTTTTCAGTAAAGAAACAGTGCAAAAAAAAACGAACATAAAATATAGCAATCAAGTTGTCACTAATAAGTAAAAATAAATTATTTTTAAAAGACATTAAACCTAAATTTAGAAATATTTAAGGTGGAATTTAATTAAGTTTATAATCATTATTTTTGTTAGTTTATTAATTATCTATGTACATCTTATACAGTCAAGCATATTAAACTATTATAAAAATATATTTATTATATAAAATAATGTGGTATATTCGTGACCATTTACCATCCGCTCCTCCGTCTTCGTCACACTTTGTATTTTTCCCTTTTTGCTTCATTGATTGTCAAATATCAACGATTCTAAATAAGTTTCATTTCAAAAGCAGTTACAATTACCGCAAGTTTGATTTGAAATGAGTGAATTATGATCTCCTTTTTCTGGAATAGTACATGGATATTTTTAATATAATAGTATTAAAAATAGTATTTCCAAATATTTTGTGTTTAAATTTTCCCTCAGAATGTCTTCTCTGCTGATGTAGATATTTATTACATATGTACTTACGTAATATTTTATCATATATATGGTATATGTACATTAAAATTTCAGTATTTTTAGAAGTTTTATAATAATTATAATATAATTATATATTAAAAGAATTATAAAATGTTAATGGTATACTAGGTCGATTAATTTTATTTCTCAAAATTATTTTTATAACAATAAATAGAATCAGATATAAAATTAAAATCAACGTGCTCGAGTCATTAATTCAGTATATAAAACGTTCTGTAATGCTGCGTTAATATGCTTTTCACAACTTAGCGAAGTTGTGAACAGTGCTTTTAAGTTATTATATCCCATTTTAATTTCCATTACTACCATACCAACTTAATGCAATTCATATACAGTAGTACTATGATCAGAAATGATTATGTCGACCTCATTTGCCATATTTTTCTTTTTTTTTTTAATTATGAACAAAGCTTACAACAAACGTCTATCATAAGGACAATTGTAATTAATTTTTTTTTTCTGTCTGTTCGATTAAGCCATTTCGGTTATGTAATTCATCCTTTACATTGCCCAATTGGATACATCAGAAATCGTAAAACTGTAGTGAAGGTGTCGATAGATAGATATGGGGATCAGAATCGAACCTGCGAATGATTTATTTCTATTCAACCAATATAAAATTGAGTTATTAAGGCTATGCTATGCTATACATATACATTATGTAGATACACTTTATTCGCTATTTTAAGGATTTTTAGACATGTTGTATGCCTGAAACCACACTATGTGAGAACACTTTTGCTTATAAGAAACGAATTATTGAAATTTGCAATAATTAACCTTATTTTATAATGTTAATAGGCAATCCGACGTCCAGGCGCCGGAGTATGTGCCGGCGTATTTGAAGAACCAAAAATTCACGAAAACGAACTATCCTAGGAAAACGTATTCGGGGAGGAAAACCATGTACACTGGCACGAAAACCGGCTACGGAGGCACGAAAACTGGTTACGGAGGTACGAAAACTGGCTTCGCTGAGAAGAGGACGTGGCATTCTTCAGGCACGGGGTAAGACTAAGAGAGAGAATAAATTAAAAAAAAAAATCTCAATTCTATTCTGGTTTAGGTTACATCTTTCAAACTTTTACTAGGACTTTGTGCAAGCCTGTTATAGTTAGATGCTGCTCAGTATTCTACCGCCAACCAGTAATGTTCAGGTTTGTCGTAGTCCCATGTGAAAGAAGATTAAGCCGATGTAACAGGCACAAAATATATCAGAGTTCCCAAGATTAGTGGGGCGTTGGCGATATTAAAAATGTTTGAAATTTCTTATGTCGCAAACAAATGTAGGTTAAAAATCTTACCATAAGGTGGTCTAACTGTCGCAATTTAAAAAAAAACTTGGTTTTCTACTTGAAAATTCAGTCACGTAAATTTAATTTTCATGTGGTTTATTTGTGTTAAATTCGACTAGTGCTCGGCGGTGAAGGAAAACGTCGTGAGAAATCTGACTTCAAAGCATTTGCTCAAATGGACCGGAGTTCTTAGGGCCCTGGATCATCTAGAAATTGTTATTTCAGTTCATTTGATAGCAAAAATACGATGTTTAATATAAACTATATTGCTGGGAATGAATGATGAAGAAGTTGTTACTTAATATGTGCATAAGTCTAATTATAAGTGATAAATGGCTTAATAATTTTTGCCCCTAAAAGGATTTACCCCCAATATTGAGTATATTAAAAAACCCTGTGAGTAAACCACTCAATTTAATGTGAGAGAACTCCCTTCCTTTCAAGGAAATTAATTTTAAAAATAGCAATCATATATCATCCCGGAATTCCACTGTGAGTTCCTAAACAATAAGATTTCATCCGAAACATAGTACATACGCCATTTTGGTTCTATATCTTAATACAATCACTAAATATCGAGAATACTCGAACTCTCGTCGCCGGCTTCGTTTGCGTTTTAAGGATAGGTCGTCAAATTTTGTGGTAGATTGTTTTTCTTAGAGGTTCAAGTTTCTTTCAAACCAAATTCGGTGCAGGGATTTGGTCGTGAAAGAAGAGCAAACAGACTGACATACAGTGTTACTTACGCATTTATGATGTAAGTAAAGATTACTTATAAAAAGTCAATTATAAAAAAAAATCAAAAATAATCCTTTTGTTACAGACCGACCTACCAGGACTTTTCCAACACCGCTAATCAAGGATACACGGGTATGTTTTCTCAATTTATCACCAATTTTGTAGATGGCACTAAGCACATATTGGCCTTTCAATGTTTGTAATAATCTTATAAGTGATTAAGCGTCGTATGTTAAAAGACGAGGCGAATAAAGAGAATCGTTGAAATCAGTTTTGCACTTTGAAAGTTCTTAAACACCAAATCCAAGTAGGAAACTTGGCGTTGTTGTAGATACTCCCATAATTTGGAAAATACGTAAAACCTTTGATCAGGGAATTAATATCTGTCATATTTTTTTTAAATAAAATGAAATAGGTATATGCTTTTAATTAGCTTTCATCATTATAATTTTATAAAAAAAAATAAGTCTATTATTATCGTTACTTGTATTTAATAATATTTATAAATATACGATTTTGCATGGTAACTGTAAATTACTGATTTAATATTGTTACCAGCGCAGATTAAGTAAATATCGAAAACAGCGGAAGTGGATTATGTTAAATAAATTTATTAATTGATAACAAATTTTAACTAACAAAAAAAATTAGGTATGAAATCTGTCTGGGAATCACCCAGTGTCGGAAATAAATCACTATCTACAATTACTGTGTAAAATTAAGTTTTGGGAAACCATAATACTTAAAAAACAAACATATGACCTTTTGAAATAACATCAGATGAAGTGTCCGTTAATTACAAAGATTTGTAGCGTAATGCAATTAGATGTTTCATTAAAATTTAAACCCTAAAATCTTAATTAAAATTGTCAAAAAATGTAAAGTGTAAAAAAGTATATTATGTATTATTGTATCGGTAGAAGGGCTGTGTGCAAGCTCGTCTGGGTAGTTCTTACCCACTCATTGTGTATTCTACCGCCAAGCAGCAGTATCCACTTTAGGCTCTTGAGCCTAAACTGGGTACTGTTGGATGGTACTGTTGGGACATAAGATCTTAGTTCCCAAGATTTAGGACGTAAGGAATGGTCAATATTTTTTACAGCGTCATGGTCTATGGGCATGGATGAACACTTACCAGCAGGTACCTTTGCCTATCTGCATATATCATAAAATAAAAAACAGAAAAAACAATATTTGAAAATAGAATAAAACCGTTTGTTTTTTTTAAATAATAATGCAACTAATCTACGTAAACAAATCATAACGTAACGTTTTTAATAACTTAACATATCAATGACATAACAACAGTAATCGTTGACCTTGTGAATTTATCAGTATTTTATTTATACATTTTAGTACTTAAATCAAATCCTAAAATAATTAGGTTTGCACAATCAGAGAGCGTGGGTGGAGCTATCAATGTTTGGACGGAAATTAAAAATACGCGACCAGAATTAAAATGACCCAAATGACATATTAATAGTAATAATAATTATTTATAATAAACAATTTAAGAATAGACTTTTAGGGCGTGTTTTAAAAAGGTTTTTTTTTTACATGAATAGGACTTAGAATTATCATAGATTATTATTAATCTAGTAAAATTATTTCGAAGTATTAGTCACTTGACAATTTTTTCGCATTTGCAAGTAAATTATTAAACATGTATAAGTAGTACATACGTATAATACCTTTTGTTTTAAATTAAATCAAAGTAGTCTTGCTTAAAAGAGAAGCTTCGCTTGTTCTATAGAGTTTCTGTAATGAATGCATATACCTACTGGTTATTAAGGATAACTAAAGAAAAGATGATTAGTAAGACAAGTCAATTCAGATTTAGAATCAGAATGAAAAAGCGGTTAACTAACCGGCTATACTACGTGTGTAAGTTGACTTACACACGCTTGGTCCACTCAATATCATTATGTTTTCCTTCGATATTTTTAATTGATTCAAACGTATATTCTTCAGCAGTAATACTTCGTAGTGTTCTTTTACAAACACATGGAAGATAACATCTTTATTTGCAAGGTTAGTGCATTGGCAATATAAGGGGTGATTTCTTACAAGACAATGCCTTGGCAGGGGTGACCACAGTATGTGTCCCCTTGCCAGTCTACCTACCGAATACAATTTTTTTTTGTTAATATTTTCCTAATTTAACTGCGCAACGTTATCATGACTTATTATGTTTATGATTCTTATAATATTTCATCGATTTTTTTCTGTAGGTCTTTGTGACATCGAGTGCAAGAATAATGGCATCTGCGTTGATAGAAACGAGTGCGTATGTCCACCAAACTTCCACGGAAAATACTGCGAGTTTGAGAAGAAAGCCTGCCTCGTCTATCCCCCCTTGCCAATGAACTCGGAGAGAAAATGCTCGTCTGAGTAAGTTCATAAAAATAACAAAAATCTATTCATCTATTCACTCAGCCTTTATATCGATGAAAATGTCTTAGGTGTCTCCAAGAAGTCTTTACTCTGTCCAACACTTCTTACGCGACTAATAATAAATAATAATTAGACCGTTAAATAGGAATATTAGTAATCATATCAAAGATACGTCGGTAGTATTCTTCCTAAAAAATATATTTATCTATTAAATTATAGAGGGATAATTATTTATTATTACTATTAATTATAGGAAAGGTAAAATATTGAGTGTGTAATTATCACAATAAGTCTTGAACATACATTAAAGATATAATATAACTGAACTTATAATTATAAAAGCACTCAGATTGAAACCTCCACACATAGACTTATCAATCAGATGAATACAATTTGTACCAAGAAAGAAAACAAACTTACTTATTTTTTATGATATAATTATGACCTTATTGGTATGATAGTATTTCAAATGACTTCTGGCGATATATTTTGGATTATATGATATATGATTAGGATATATGATTATATTGTGAATTCAACAGACACTGCACAATAACGTGCATAGAAGGTCACAAATTTATCGATGGATCGACGATAGCGAACATGCGCTGCGTTGAAGGCGAATGGAGACCAACAAGAGCTGATCTTACTTCGATACCAGATTGCCAGCCAGAGTGCAATCCTCCGTGTTTGAATGGCGGAGTGTGCTTGTCAGTGAATACGTGCCAGTGTCCTGCGGACTACAGAGGTCCACAGTGCCAATATTGTAAGTGAATTGTTTGTTTTATGTTACATTATGAAACGGAAGGTGGGCCAGGACAGCGACAGATTTGTTGTATTGTTATAAACACTATTTCTTAAACATGCATAGTTACCACCTTACTCAAATTCAGCAATTATTATACAAAATTCAAATCACATTTAATGTTAGTAGTTGTATAAATCTTATCACGAAATTAAATATTATTCTAACATAATTTAAATAAATTTGAAATAAATATCAGGTGTTCGTAGCGTTGAGCTCAACAATCAACAAAATAGTTCAACATAATGTGTGAAAAACCGTAAATACTAAGTTTGGTGGTTACAATACATCCTCTTAATCAATCTCAGCCGCCAGTGTTTGCGACGTCCGGAAGTTGGCGTTCAACGGCGGCTACAACTGCTTCGGGGACAGCGAAAAGTTTTCGTGCAAGTTGAATTGTCCAACCGGAGCATCGTTCAGCACGCCGGCTGTGGAACTGTACACTTGCCTCTACTCAACTGGAGTCTTCGAACCGCAGCCCATACCGCACTGCGTGTTTAGTGAGTTCAGATCTAATTGCTTGAGTTTTCTCTAATTGGAAAACATAGTACAGTTTAGTTCATTCTTTCGTCTCCTTTCAGATGAAGTTATCGTGATCACGCCTTCAAATCATCGAGTAATTGTAAGTGGAATATTATTAAAATACCAAAAGTTCTCTTGTTCTATCTTCGATTTTTTCAAGTTTAATTCTTACGGAACCCTTGGTAGATCAATAAAGATTCAGACATGGGCGTTATTATTAAATTCTAATTTTTAACTTTCGTTCCAGCCGCCTCTATCTCAAGTACATTCACCGAATTCTTCAAACACTGCCCCTTATGAGATAACGACTCAACGTACAGGAAAATACGGCGGTTACAACAACCCTGTAACTATTGTAGTGCAAGACTTTACTCCCAAAGGTGGCAGTTGCTTGACCTGGGCTGGTGTCCACTATAAGACATTCGATGGGAAAATATACAGGTATAATGATTCCTTCGCTATTACATTTAACGATATTCATCATTCAAAGCATTCCAAATTTGAATTTAAGAAGTAGTATATATATTTCGTTTACTAGCTCGATCGGTGTTATCGGTAGATAAAATAATATCTGTCTGGGTAAGTATCCCATCCTCACTTGCTACCGAGCTCTTGTAGCTTTCAAACAGCAATACTTAATATTATTGTATTCCGGTTTGAAGGGTGAGTGAGCCAGTGTAACGTCCATTACATCTTGACACCCAAAGTTGGTATAGTCTTGCGATGTAAGGAATGCTTTATATTTCGTTGTGGAGACCACTTACCAAAAGATGGGCAATTTGCTCGGACTACCTATATCGTATATCTCTGTGTTCCTAATTAAATAAATCATCCCTTACCACCAGTTTCCAATCGCCGTGCAAGCACATTCTGGTCCGGGATAGCACAGAGCACAAATACACGATAGCCATCAGACACCCGCAGTGCGAGAGACAAGGATACTGTCCCTCAGAGATCATCATCTATTTGGAGGAGAAGATGTATTCACTCAGTGTTGC
The DNA here is from genome assembly GCF_905220365.1 of Vanessa cardui. Lineage (NCBI taxonomy): Eukaryota > Metazoa > Arthropoda > Insecta > Lepidoptera > Nymphalidae > Vanessa > Vanessa cardui. Next base: position 12,793,104 of record NC_061133.1, on the reverse strand, counting down.
AGGTAAGGATTGGCATTCGCTTGCATTGGGAAATACGTAGATAGGGTTGTTATTTTGCATAGACACTTGACTCTCAGACCTTGCGGTAGATGACTGAAGAAAGTATCTGCTTTAGATATTGAGAATGGATGTCGTAGTAGAAATCAGGTAAGGACGTCGTTATGTTACTGGCTACCTTATGTAACATAGAAAGTAGCATAAAATGACAAAACCTTTTGAGTTTTTAGAAGATCGAATTGTGCAAGTCATAAATTGGAATTTTGCGAACTATAACGCTAAAATTCCTTATAAAATCTTTATTTAATATTTTGTACAAAAATATCTTGTAAATGCTGTCATCCGTTGAGGAGTTCCTCCGCCTGGAGCCATCATTACTGAGCGGACAGCCTTTATTATAATTAAATCTGTAGGATAATTCGAAGGAGTTCTAATTCAATTTACAATGTTTGATTCACAAGCAAATTTTGAGAATTTAATACAATATTAGATTGTAAAAATAATGAAAGTTATATCAATATCACAGAAGATGGATCAGTGGTATTCCGGAACAGCAAACGCATGATTCCGATGCCCGCCTTCCTGCCCGGCATCAGGGTCTCGATGCCCAGTGACCAAGTCTTCGTCAACCTGGATGTTGGTGTTACACTCAAATGGGATACTAATGTAAGTATTCCGTAACTTATTCCAATCAGAGAAGCGTAATAAACTTTGGATTTACGTTTTTACGCGATTTGCTACTAGTGTATATTGTATGTTATATTGTACACTACTAACAATAGTTTTTGGTTAATATATTCCATGTAAAAGTACAATAGAGCGCCAATCAAACAGATGGTAACATAAAAAAATTAAAAATTTGGGCTTAGTAAATTTGATTAGTTTTGTTTTGCTGTAACTTAATAATTTGTATTTAAGTCAGTGTTATTGTAGCACTGTGTTTGTTATACTCAATAAAGTTTGTCGTTTTTTCTTTATTATAGTCTATATCCGTATATCACAAATATATTATTTATTCTCTCATGAAATATCTCATGAATTCGTTGTCAAATGTTGTTTATTTTACTTTTGCACTTTTGTGGTTGGAATACACCGTACATTATAATGAACCTCGTACTTAATTATATTGTCCAGTAAGAAAATTTAAGAATCGAATAACTTAATTTACAAAAACCGTCTTTGTCATAATGTCGTTATTTTGCCTTCCTAATTCTAGGATCTAGTGATAATCGAAGGATCAGTTCTGTTGTGGAACAAAACGGAAGGTCTTTGCGGCACCCTCGATGGTAATCCAGAAAACGATATGACAACAAAGGAAGGAAATGTTGCGCAAACTAAATCTGTTATGATTGCGTCGTGGGAGTTAAACAAGATTGGCGGTACGTAAAAGCTAATTTCGTAATGTGTTTACATGACCAAAATATTTCATATTATTTGAAATAATCTGTCATTTCTGTATTTGTTTATTTCTGTACCTGGTGTAGCTTTAGACGGTAGATATACTGATATACCTACATTTAAAAAATCTACCATTTGTCAGATAAAGATTTGATTGTATCTTCTTCGTTTCTTTCCCAGATTATTAAAAATAAAAAACAGATAGATACGTAATAATAATAATAAAATAGATATTATTAGCTTACTTCACTATAATATTTCGGCATGTTCCATTTGTCTTTTATTATTACGCAAATATTACAATTCTTAATGTATAATTTAATAATTAAATTTGAATTTAGAACAAGCATTGTCATCGTTTTAAGAAGTTTGACTATAAATCAACCTCCTTACTACCATTATATAAATCAATGTGATTTGTGTATTTTCTTAGCTTCTATGCTCTAACTGATGGGTATTTGCAGACATATGTGACAGCAGTCCGACCGACGTGAGCGCCTGCAACTCCAAGTCCAACGCGGACATGAAGAACGCTCTTAGATTCTGCAGCAGTGTCTTCAGCAAGGATAAGTTCAGGAAGTGTTCCAAGGTACAGTTGTTTTAGCCTTTCTCTCCATGTATCTACTGGTTAGACTTCATCCATTCTGGTGCTTTAGGGCTTTCGACAAAATGGTCCTGTCGGAGTAAAAACTGTTGTTGGAGGATTAGGTCCTACCTTACCATAAGTTTGGATGGTTTTAACACATATAGTAAGAGATAGTGTTGCCAGTTACAAGGCATCGAGGACTCGGCTACCTTACCTTAGTTCACGGAATCCTAGTATGGTGGTGGTAAGCGTTCGACGGGGAAGCAAAAATTTAGCAAAAATATATCTAGCACTCGCCAATTCTATATAACCTTTCCGACATTGTATCCACCTTTATTCTCAACTTCAATTATTTTTAATAGAGAAGTTTCAAGTAAAGTTGGACACAGATTATGTACCAATAACTACCACCAGCTAACATGATCCCAAGCTAATATGTTTTATACACTGTACACGTACGCCAAAAAACATTCAGCCATATCAAACTCAGCGGCTCATTGACTATAGCGCTCGTCGTTTGTGCTTTCTCAGCGTTTAAAAGGTTTTGAGAGCTGTTCTTATAAATGCCACAATGTATGTATGTGGTGTATTCTAAAGAGTAATGGATTGTTATATGTGATATTTTTGATTTAAATAGAAATAGTGGCAAATATGAATACCATAGTTTTAAAGCAAATATTATTTGTATAATGTGTATTATCTCTCTGAGAAGTTACCTCATACTACCACTTATAGCGACTCATAACTACCGCCAAATAATAAGTAATATTGTGGTCTGATTTGACTGGTTAATGAGGCAGTTTATCTACAAACATTAGTTCTCAAAGTTATTTGCACGTTACTGCTGTAAGAGCTCAAAATAAAAAAAGAAACTGCCTTAAATATTCTACTGCTGAGAAAACGTCTGGTATTAAGATTATCACAACACGCTGATTCGACATAGTTTGGATGTGTAATGTACAAGGTTATTGGTAATTCGACGTAACTCGTTAGAAGATGTTAGGTTAGGTAAAAAACGTGATAACTCAAAAATGGTTCACCCATTTTTGAGTTATCACGTTTTTTACCTTTTTTCAAAATAAGTCCAAAATGCAAATTCAATAATTTATTTTAAAAGGTATCAATTTAAATCTATGTATTCTTCTAATTTATAAAACCGATTAAACACAAGTGTGGCATGCAAGTTTTCAACACGCGGTGTATAAATATTATTATGTTTTTGCATTTTAATTATATCTCAAATTTATTCGTAGGTTATGGATGTGTCGCAACTGCTGGAAGTCTGTCAATGGGACTACTGCGCTTGCACTACGAGCCTAAGTCAGTATCAATAATAGTTTTATTCTTATTTTAGTATGTGTCTTATTTTAATGTTGCTAGATCACTAATCTTGAATGGATTGAATATTATTTTAAATTTAACATCATAATTTTTATTAATAACAATTGATACAAAATAAAGTAATAATATTAGCTCTAGGGTTTGTCCCATTGTTGGGTTAAGGCTTTCTCTGCTCTTAAGGTGTTTTACAACTGAACCACCGTGCTGCTCTAATGCGTGTTGCGTAGCTGAGATATGAAGGTTTCCTCACGATATTTCCTTAATCACTGATAGTGACATGATTTTCGAATTCAATGTTAGCGTTCTATAACTAGCACTTTACTTTACTTAGATTGTCAGACCTTATTAATCGTATATCTCGTAGGTCCCGAGGAGTGCGCCTGCAGGACCGTGTCGGTGTACGCTAAGGAGTGTTTGAGACATGGCGTCGAGGAAATGAGAGCCTGGCGGGATTCTGACACTTGCCGTGAGTTGACTTAAATGTTTTTTTGTTACTAAAAACAAATTCTGTTGTTAATAACTGTACTCAGTGTTGTTGTGTTCCAGTTTGAAGGGTGAGTGAGCCAGTGTAACTACAGGCACAAGGGACATAATATTTTAGTTCCCAAGGTTGGTTGCGCATTGACGATTTAAGGAATAGTTAATATTTCTTACACTGACCACTTACCATCGGGTGACCCATATGCTCGTCCGTCAACCAATACCATAAAAAAGTGTTTTTTTCTGAAGGTCATCAAAATCCGAAGTAACCATTTCAAAGCAATATAAGTTGAGGTTATTGCACGTGCTTTATTCATTTTGATTAAATATTGTCATTAAACACCAGTTTGATTATCAAAAGCTAAAACTAGTTTAATATTGTTGTTCAATTATGTTACATAATAAGACCATATAAAGCTCTAATTTAATTATTCAATGCAGCGATGAAGTGTCCTGAGGGTAAGATCTACAAGGCGTGTGGATCAGACACGCAGCCTAGCTGCTCCTTGCCCGAGGTTACACCCAAGGATAACGCGACCTGTGTGGAAGGATGCTTCTGTCCTGAAGGTATGTGAACTAACGAACAAAGCCTCAACAGCCAATTTCAAAGACTATGTCATAATAATATCCGTTATTTTTAATTATTTGCTATAAATGTGTGTTTGTGGTGTATATTTATTTAGGTGGTATGTAACAAATTTGTCAACAATAGTTCATTAAATTGAACTAAATTAATTGTGTAAACTTTATCAAATAAATAAAAGTAGGTACTTCATAATATCCAATTGAACGTCAAATTAAAAAAATATGTCAACAATACAAGTGTTATATATAATAAGATTGTATTGATTCTAAGTCAAATAAACGATAAAATGAAACGAATTATAAATAACACATTTGATAGTAACATTTTTCCAATATTGATTTATATTTTGTTCTGAAATATATTTTAAGTTAGCCCCTAGACTTTTTTTGGCTTGCTAAAGAATTTGACGCCCGTACAAAACGATATTTTTAAATATATAGAGTACTAGTAGTAGTAGTAGTAATAAAATTCCGCAGAAATTTTTAACTTTGCCGTTTCGTAAATTCAAATCGTTTGTAAAAAATATATTGGTAGAAAAACCTTAGTATTCGATACAAGATTTTATAGATGATAAAAAAGCGTGGAGTTAATACCTGTTGACTTCCAAGCAGGATATATTAATTATTTAATTTAAATAATTGTATTTAACTAACATAACTCTGTATTTTTAAATGTTAAAAAAGAGTAACTACTGAGTTTCTTGCCGGTTCTTCTCGGTAGAATCTACTTTCCAAAACGGTGGTAGCTTCACTTGTAAAATGTGCAAATGTGTCAAAAGTGCTTGTGAAAGCCTACTTGTATAAAATTTATTTTGATTTGATTTGATTTGACATATTATTAGTAGATTTATAAATATTATTATTATTCTTGAATCCGATTTTACTTACGATGTTTACAACATATTTCGTGAAGATTGAAGACATCATCATGGAGTGGAGGCGTCTTTATCTATTTGCCTGAAGTTTGTAAAAGAGCGGTCGGCTCTGCAGAATTGTCAAATTCTTTTTGTCTTACACCACCTTTATAATTTAACTTAGTATTAATTAATTAGTAGTAATTCTTTTTTAGCTTTAACCCAAAAATATGCTCATTTAGGACTTCTTCTGGAGAGCGGTCGCTGTGTGCCGAAGAGCGAGTGTCCGTGCCGAGTGAGGAACCAGGGCTTCCCGCCTGGAACCGTCATACCCAAAGGCTGTAACACCTGGTACTTCATCTTATCATGCAATTGAATATATTTTTAGCACAATTAAATATAACATTAAGAATATTAACAACATTGAGAGTCGAGATGGCCCAGTGGTCGGCATCATAACCGATGATTGCGGGTTCATACCCAAGCACCACTGAATATTCATGTGCTTAATTTGTGTTTATTATTCATCTCGTGTTCGGCGGTGAAAGAAAACATCGTGAGGAAATCTGCATGTATCTAATTTCATAGAAATTCTGCCACACATGTATTCCAATCCGCATTTGAACAGCGTGGTAGAATATGTTCCAAACCTTTTCCTCAAAGAGAGTGGAGGCCTTAGTCCAGCAGTGGGAAATTTACAGGCTGTTGATGTTGATAAACTAACTTGAGAAATTAATCCTTTTTAGTAAATGCGAAGCTGGTGAATGGACTTGCACCCAAGTACCTTGCGGTGCTCGCTGCGGTGCAGTGGGTGATCCTCATTACACCACGTTCGACGGTCTGCGGTACAACTTTATGGGCCACTGCACTTACACGCTGATGAAGTCTCAAAACATAACGATCGACGTCGAGAATGTCGCTTGTTCTGGAGCCATCACCGAGGTACGAATGGATTTATTTTACATAATATCTTGTGTACCTGCCTCAGATATTTAATCTAAATTACCGTTTAGATTTCTGAATCAATTAGAAATGCTATATCAATATGCATATATATAAATAAATAAATATAGATTGGACAACATGACATACAATACTCTGATCCCAATGTAAGTAGTTATAAAGCACTTGTGTTGTGGAAAATCAGAAGTAGCAACTGTACCATTAACACCCAGATGCAAGACACGTAGAAAACTAATGAATTTTCTACATCGACTCGGCCGGGAATCGAACCCGGAACCTTGGAGTGGCGTACCCATGAAAACCGGTGTACACACTACTCGACCACGGAGGTCGACAAGGAGTACAATGGTTTACTACCATTGTACTCCTGATTTTCCACAACACAAGTGCTTTAACTACATACATTGGGATCAGAGTAATGTATGTGATGTTGTTTCTTTGTATGTTCATTTGTATGGATGTTCATAGTATATATACATATGTATAGTACGACACAACTTAGATGTACCATCGGCAAATTTAATGAAACCGATTACTGCTGATTTACACAACCAATAGAAAAAGCTCCCTATCGCGCCATTCGACGCTCTTCGTCGCTATAGATTCTCCCGTCATTTCAACCCAAGAAAACAAGTGCATGTAAATCGACATGTTAAATTGATGAATATATCAGGTCAAATGATATTACAAATTATTACGTTTGTGTAAAGATCATATTCACATAAAAAATAAATATTGATGATTTGGGATAGCGTACTTAATTCGGATGTGATCGGTTTTACGCAGTTTTCCGATGCTACGTCTAAGTTGTGTCGTACTATACCCATTATATTGGAAATGAAAAAATCTCAATATTTTTCATAATTTTTTTGGTATCAAAGAGGCTATTTGATTGGTTTTTATAATCCGTTTTATATTATTTAGTAGAGGTTAAAGAACCCAGTAAAGGTTTAGTTTTTTATTTCTAGTACATATTTGCCGAAAAATATCATATTAAAAATTCCATATTTAAATAACGCGCGAAAACGCTACTTGGACAATGTGGCGCTGCATGGGGTCGGTGACGTCACTTTGCTGTATTTTAATCTATGGTACATATTGTAGAAAAGCAAAGTTTACAAGAAAGTGACTTCATCATAAGCCCGGCCAATCAGAAGCGTTTTGTGTCACGTGACAAACGTTTGAAAAAATGCATTTTTATTCATTGTTTTTTGAATAAATTAAGTATTATTTTCAAGGTTTTGTAGTAAATAACCATTTTTAAACTCATAATATACACTGATTACAATAATTAACAATTTATTTTTCGCATTGTCAAATAGCCTATTTACTACCATTGCATTTCCCCAGGCAATGAACTTAGCTCCTTATAAAGGCGAGGGCAAACCTTCTTGCACGAAAGCCGTGAACCTCGAATACAACGGAGCAAACATCCACCTCAAACAAGGAGGGTTCATACTTGTGAACGGGAAGGAAATCAACTCGCTGCCCGTTAATGTTGGAGACATCAGGATTCGCGCTGCGTCTTCTCTCTTCATTATAAGTAAGTCATTTGATAAATGAAAAAGACTTACATTTTTCCTATGTTCATATTTGGATTTTTGGTTCTAGTTCAACAGAATCTTTTATCGTTACATAAAGATTAAATCCTTGTTTACTAAAAAAACTTATTCTGTATACAAATATATATGTAAATGTGAAAAAAAACTCAATTTTTTTAAATTTTGGTTAATATAATAATTATTCATCAAACATTTGAAGATAGATAGTACTTAACTGATCCCTTCTTAAGAGTGGCAGAGTGATTTTAAGGTTTTAAGGATTTGTGACAAAGATATGTAATATAAACTTAACTTTCAGTTCAACTGCCAATCAAGGTTGATCTTTGGTGGGATGGGAACACGAGGGTATTTGTGGATGTCCCGCCCTCGTTCCACGAACAAACGCAGGTAAAGTCTAAAAACAAAAAATAACAATAGATTCAATCATTCTAATATTATAAAATTATCATTAACGACTTTTATATTTTTAGGGTCTTTGCGGAACTTTCAATTTGAACCAAAAAGATGACTTCTTGACCCCCGAAGGTGATGTTGAGCAATCAGCTCTGGCATTCGCCAATAAGTGGAAAACGAGGGAGTTCTGTGACGATGTCATCACCAAAGAACCAGACCACCCGTGTAAGGCTAACATCGAGAACAAGGAATCTGCTGAGAAGTATTGCAGCAAGTTGAAGAGCAAGTTGTTCGAATGTAAGTCTGGATATATTTTTAGTACTAAGTAAGAGTAACAGCTTGTTTATCCCTATTGGTCGGCAAAAGCTTCCTCTAGTTAAACTACTCGTGTGCGGTTCGATTCGATTAACAAGTGGCAACTTCTCTTCCGACACATGTGACATTGCTTATGATGGTTTCCTTCACGACCAAGCACAAAATAAATACTTCAACATTATACCTTTGGTGAAAAGTGATTTATTTAAAAAATAAATTGATAGTTATTTATTTGAGTATTGAATTCATTTGTTTTTGTGCATCCACAATTGACGACCTCCATGTTCGAGTGGTGTGTACACCGTTTTTCATGGGTACGCCACTCTGAGGTCCCGGGTTCGATTCCCGGTCGAGTCGATGTAGATTACCATTAGGTTTCTATGTTGTCTTGGGTCTGGGTGTTTGTGATACCGTCGTAACTTCTGATTTCCATAACACAAGTGCTTCAGCTACTTACATTGGGATCAGAGTAATGTATGTGATGTTGTCTCATATTTATTTATTTATCTTTATTATTGTGTAGAAAATATATTACAATTTTTGAATGCATATTGACCTGCAGCGTGCCACTGGTTCGTGGACGTGCAGCCGTACTACGAGGACTGCCTGTACGACATGTGCGCGTGCGCGGGCGACGCGTCGCGCTGCCTGTGCCCCATCCTCGGCGACTACGCGACCGCGTGCGCGCGCAGCGGCGCCGTCGTGCACTGGCGCTACAGCGTCGCCGAGTGCGGTCAGTGCTGACGTCACTTACCTTGCCTTTTCATCAGCTACTGTTTGTCAACTGTTTGTCAGGATTGGTCGTCAAGTCTTTGATACCCAATTTCGGCAATTTGGATTCAGTATTTTGACCATGAAACGGCAGACAAGCAGAGTTAATTTGTCATTTACAACAACAGCCTGTAAATTCCCACTGCTGGGCTAAAGGCCTCCTCTCCCTTTGAGGAGAAGGTTTGGAACATATTCCACCACGCTGTTCCAATGCGGATTGGTGGAATACACATGTGACAGAATTTCTATGAAATTTGTCACACGCAGGTTTCCTCACGATGTTTTCCTTCACCGCTGAGCACGAGATGAATTCATGCATGAATGCATCGGTTAAGATGCACATTTTCTAACCACTGGGCCATCTCGACTCATTTGTCATTTATAATCTTGGTATTATATTTTGTTTATCAAATGATATGCCTTTTCAATCAAATAGTTTTTAAAAATTAAGCAATTTAGTTACTAAGTGACAAAAGTGACCAAAAATATATATATATCAACAAGAATTTTAAATTAAAATCCTATTCGCAAATAGATTACTAAACATGTTTAATTTTCTTATTAATTGTAATTCCACAGAGTTGCAATGCTGCGGAGTGACAAAAGTGACCAAAAAATATATGTCAGCAAGAATTTTAAATTAGCATCCTATTCGCAAATAGATTACTAAATCTGTTTAATGTTTTTGTAAATTGGAACTCCACAGAGTTGCAATGCAGCGGTGGTCAGGAATACACGGTATGCGCAGACAGTTGCCTGCGCACGTGCACAGACGTGGCGCTGGCGGGCGGCGGCGCGTGCAAGCCGTCGTGCGTGGAGGGATGCGCGTGCCCCGTGGGGCAGGTGCGTGCACACACCATACAGAACACTTGATACATTTATGTTTTATCTTATTGATTCTTATTTAAAGACATATCAGTGGAATATTTATTGTGGAACACGGAAGAGAGCTACAAATCGTTTAGTTTTTTATTTATATTATTTTTATTTATTTTAATACTTTATTGCACACACAATGATAGGACATACAAATAAAAAGAACAATTACAACAAAGACAAGAAAATAAGAGCGTGCAAAGGCGATCTTATTGGTAAAGCAATCAGTTTTTTTGTATTTACTAAAGACAAACTTCTCTCTTAGGTTTAGTTTATGGAGATTACTTAACGAAATTGTATTCACATTTTAATGGTTGATGTCTACAGTGATTTCGTCTTATTCAGGTACTAGACAATAACAACGTGTGCGTGCCCATTGCTCTGTGTCCGTGCTACCACAAGGGAATGGAATTCAAACCTGGATATAAAGAAGTGCGTGCTGGCAAGCGGGAACGTGATTTATGGTAAATGATACTAAAATTATATAGATCCAAGATGGCCCAGTGGATAGAACGTGTATATCTTAACCGATGATTGCGGGTTCCAACCCAGGCTCAATTTGTGTTTATAATTCATCTCAAAGGAGAACATCGTGAGTAAACTCCATGTGTTAATTTTTACGAAACTCTGCCGCGTGTGAATCCACATACCCGCATTTTAACAGCGTGATGATTTGCTCCTAACCTTCTTCACAAAAGGAAGAGAAGGGCTTAGCCCAGCAGTGGGAAGTTTACAGGCTCTAACTGTCATTATCATTATTACAACTTCAGAAAAAATCTGATATGCTTGACTTTTGACGTTAATATAATAACAGTGAGGATATGGTTATCCTCAGACAAAAACGGCCTTTTATATAATAAAAATAGTATACTGTAATTAATGAGCTTTGTGCTAGCTCATTATACATACCATCGCAAAACAACAATACGTAGTATTTTTGTCTTACGGTTAAAAAAGCTGAGTGAGCCAGTGTAACTTGATACACAAGGGACATAACATCTTAGCTCCCAAGGCTGACGTAAGGAATGGTTAATGTTTATTTTACCAATGACCACTTGTCATCACGTGTCCCATTTTCGGACACACCTACCCTTAAAAAAAATATTGAAAATATTATTAAGTATTTTACATTAAATTAAAATGATATATTTAATACACCTCGACGACCTCCGTGGTTGAGTGGTGTGTACACCGGTTTTCATGGGTACGCCACTCCGAAGTCCCGGGTTCGATTCCCGGCCGATTTAATGTAGATTATCATTAGTTTTCTATGTTGTCTTGAGTCTGGGTGTTTGTGGTACCGTCGTTACTTCTGATTTCCATAACACAAGTGCTTTAGTTACTTACATTGGGATCAAAGTAATTTATGTGATGTTGTTTCATATTATTATTATTATTAATACATGGGTATAAAAGGCGATGTGCCTGCAAGTAATCGAACTAGGAATATACAATGAAACTATCATATCATGAAATATCGTAGTACTTGCGTGGGCGCCCGCTGGGACTGCGCGCCGGCCAGCGAGGAGCAGATACAGAACTACCCGCCGGCCGAGGACCTGCGCAGCGCCTGCAGCGCCGCCAACCACATGGAGTTCACCACCTGCGAGACCAAGGAGCCGCTCACCTGCAAGGTCAGTTTCAGTTTTCAGTTTTCCAAATTCTTGCAACATTTGCTTTGTAATATACTTTTTTTGGTATGTACACTAGAATAAAGGCTATTACACTTAGATAAGGAATAAGGAATAGCGGAATCCAGCAATGGCAGCATCGTTGATCAAATCATAATTCAAAAATAAGGAATAACAAATAAAATATAAGAATAAAAGGCTATCTTGGTGGTAGGGCTATGTGCAAGCCCGTCTGGGTAGGTACCACCCACTCATCAATTATTCTACCGCTAAATAACAGTACTCAGTATTGTTGTGTTCCGGTCTGAAGGGTGAGTGAGCCAGTGTAACCGCGGGCACAAGGGACATAACATCTGAGTTCCCAAGGTTGGTGGTGCATTGACGATGTAAGGAATAGTTATATTTCTTACAGTGTCATTGTCTATGGGCGATGGTGACCACTTACCATCAGGTGGCCCATATGCTCGTCCGCCAACCTATACCAAAAAAAAAATTAAAAACAAAAAAAAGAAAATTCCGTCGCGGTGGGAATTTGTTTCTTATTTCTTATAGCCAGCCAATCGCAGGGCAATTGTTTAACGAAATGTCGTAAAACTAACAGCAGCGCGTAACTAGTATCAGGTATTCAACCGTTGTGATTGGTTGAATATTGTAACCTATCGCCTATTGTGTTTCGGTTACTGTGCTATTTCTTATTCCTTGTTTGTTATTCCTTATTTAATTATTCATGTAAACAGGTCACAATATAATTTGTCCTTATTTTGGGATAGAGGAAGCTTAAATTGGTAAAAATATTAATTATATATTCAGTTATTACTAAATCTAATCCAAAACAACCTAGGAACGATAACTTATTGGTACACTACCAAGATCCATTTAAATTGCTTAATCATATAAATCTGCTATGAAAATGTGTATTTTTTTTAAGTTAATTTATTTGAAGGAAACCTTTATGCTACGTCCATACCCTTGCTAAGCCATTCGGCAATTCACATGAAAGTTGGCCAATAATCTCCAAAATGATGAAGGGCACACTTTCGTTGAAGTAACTAGAATGTTACTAACTAAAATAAAACTAAAATAAAATTTTTGGTAATCATCTATTAATAATAATCAGCTATTACAATATAGACCAATGGAGCTCAAGGGTGTTGATGTACCATTACAAGTGTTTAATGTGTCACGATATGAAAACGTTACCCCTTCACTATGGTGCTATAAAAACACAAGTTAATATTTACACAAGTATATAATATATTTATATAATATATATAATATTTTGATCCCCATAGAATATGCACCTACCACAAACTGTAACATCGCAAGAATGCCGTCCAGGATGTCAGTGCAAGAAGGGCTATGTACTGGAAGCGTCGACCAAAAAATGCGTGGTACCATCCGACTGTCCCTGCCACCACGGTGGTCAGAGTTACCCAGATGGTCACACGATGCAAGAAGAATGCAATACATGGTCAGATTAATTATTTTAAATTATTTCCTTATAGATTATATGTATGCTGTAGTTATAATTGTATGCAAAATTTTGTTTTGTTATATTTTGAAATAAGATATAATTGTTAAAAAAATTAAATATTATCTGGAGGCGCCGGGTATCGATCCCGGTACCTCTCGCATGCTAAGCGAGCGCTCTACCATCTGAGCTACGCTCCCGATGTTTATTTGGTGTAATAGGTAGTACCGTTGACAGCATAAATTTTATTTTTGCAAAATATAAAAAGGATAATTCTGGAGGCGCCGGGTATCGATCCCGGTACCTCTCGCATGCTAAGCGAGCGCTCTACCATCTGAGCTACGCCCCCGTTGTTTATTTGGTGTAATAGGTAGTACCGTTAACAGCATAAATTTTATTTTTGCAAAATATAAAAAGGATAATTCTGGAGGCGCCGGGTATCGATCCCGGTACCTCTCGCATGCTAAGCGAGCGCTCTACCATCTGAGCTACGCCCCCGTTGTTTCTCAACATGAACTAACAAGTATGCTACTTAGTTGAAAGTCAAATTACAATGCGTGTTGCGTTGTCGTTGCGTACGTGAGCGTTGCGCCTTTCACTTATCTGTAACAAGAACGGAATTATTCGAACTACTTATTAAAGAATAATTGCACAAGACAACATATGACGTCGTAAAGGTTTAATTTAAAACTTGTTCCTGACCGCGTCTTCTTTTTTTTGGGTATATCTTTGGCGGACGAGCATATGGGCCACCTGGTGGCAAGTGGTCACCATCACCCATAGACTATGACACTGTAAGAAATATTAAGTATTCCTAACATCGTCAATGTGCCACCAACCTTGGGAACTAAGATGTTATGTCCCTTGTGCCTGTAGTTACACTGGCTCACTCACCCTTCAAACCGGAACACAAGAATATTGATTACTGTTATTTGACGGTAGAATAACTGATGAGTGGGTGGTATCTACCCAGACGGGCTTGCACAAAGCCCTACCACCAAGTGTTTTACTTCGCTCGTGTTTTAGGAGTTAGTGACATGTATATATGTATATATTTTATATGCGCCCACGCATCAACTTTACAAAGCAGTCCGATTTTGATGATTATTTACCCATCGGATAGTTCTAATTAGATGCCACATATATTTAAGAAATAAATTCATCCCTTAAATACAGTTGAATTGACACCCGAAGAACAGAGATGGCCTAGCGGTTAGAACACGTGCATCTTAACCGATGATTGCGGGTTCAAGCCCAGGCAAGCACCGCTGATTCATGTGCTTAATTTGTCTTTATAATTCATCTCGTGCTCAGCGGTGAAGGAAAACATCGTGAGGAAACCTGCATGTGACAAATTTCATAGAAATTCTGCCACATGTGTATTCCACCAACCCGCATTGGAACAGCGTGGTGGAATATGTTCCAAACCTTCTCCTTAAAGGGAGAGGCTTTAGCCCAGCAGTGGGAATTTACAGGCTGTTGTTGTTGTTGTTGACACCCGAAGATATTTACATGGTCATAGATTCTACCACGCAAAAATCTTTACTAATCAGATTTATCTGATAGTCACTTTACTAGATAAAGTTTAATAGTTAAACTTTGAAATTATTGTAACTGCTTTTGAGTCGGAACCAAAAATCACTTGATGGCTCATTTACAAGTCTGTATTTGAAGTTTTAATTTAAAAAAAAACTGGTGGTCATATCAGATTGAGATCAGCTTGAGAAGTGATATTTTAGATCAAGTTTTTGAATACTATAAAAAAGAGTTGATTATTGCATTCTTTCCTTAATAAAGCAATGAAATAAATAGCCTGTAGTCTCCGACAGCTTAAAGCCTTTCTCCTTTAGGCGGCTTAGACCTGCTGGCGATATATTTTGGCAAAATAAATACTAAAGAAAAAACACATAATATTTCAATTTAGTTTAGGTAGTGAGTGCTTCCTATAAAGTTTGCTTACTTAGCTAAGTATGCTTTAGGAGTTAGTCAGGCAGCCTTACAGTCTGTAAGATGTGGCCTGAAGTCTGAATACACCAATACTGCTAAATTGATGTTGACGCCCTTTTACCAATAAGCCACCTGAGCTCATATTAATGCTATTGATATTGTTCTTATTTTGAAAATATAATAAACTAGTTGCCGACCGCAGCTTCGCCCAAGTTTTAAGGCTTGTTTGTCATATGTTAGGACAAAAAGTAGCCTATGTCCTTCATTGGAGTTCAAATTTTCTTCATACCAAGTTTCATCGAATTCTATCACGAGAGAACAATAGACAGACAAACAGAGTTACTTTTACATTTATAATATTAGTATATATCGCTATCCCTAAGAGAAGTAACTGGTTATTAAAATGTATACTTATCGCTTTTCTTTTTTCTGTATACTATCAAAGGAAGGATTTGTATCGATCATATAGTAAGACCTGTAACGTAGATTTGCTTATCTAACACCCAATTGAGAACTTTTTTTATGGAATAGGATGGCGGACGAGCGTATGGGCCACCTGATGGTCAGTGGTCACCATCACCCATAGACAATGACGCTGTAAGAAATATTAACTATTCCTTACATCGTCAATGCACCACCAACCTTGGGAACTAAGATGCTAAGTCCCTTGTGCTATAGTTACACTGACTCACTCACCCTTCAAACCGAAACACAACGATACTACGTACTGGTGTTTAGCGATAGAATATCTGATGAGTGGGTACCACCAAGCAAGAACTATTGTGAATTGCTGCTGCCCTAAGCTCATGAATGCCGAAGTGCAAGTATATGTTAAATAGACTTTCTGAACTCCCATGTTCCAAGCCTTGACCATAATCGGTCTGTTGCCAGAGTTTTTGTGGCATTTTTTATGAATTAAGATGAGAGAAGGCCAGTTTAATGTCTATAACAATGAAGCTATATATGTCAAATAATTCAAAAATAAATAATTTGGAGGCGCCGGGTATCGATCCCGGTACCTCTCGCATGCTAAGCGAGCGCTCTACCATCTGAGCTACGCCCCCGTTAGTAGACAAACTGAAAAGCACATCTCATTTGTACTTTTTTAAATTTAAAAAAAATATTGCATATTAAAAAAAATATTGGTTTTGGAGGCGCCGGGTATCGATCCCGGTACCTCTCGCATGCTAAGCGAGCGCTCTACCATCTGAGCTACGCCCCCCGTTGATTAATCTGTTAAATAAATCCAACTAGTTCAAATTGTTACGAAATTATTTTAATAAAATATAATTAAGGACATATCCATAACTGGGTCACCTTTCACAAAATAACTGTATAAAGGCAGTACTCCACAAAGATATATTTTCGCTATCAATTAGCTTTCGTCGCGATTTGAAAAAAATGTTCAACTACCTTACTTTTTCAAAAAACCATTTCTTTTGTTATTTATGAATTGAAATATCCAGTGCCTGTAACAGTTAAAATTAGCGTGCATATTATAAGCCCGTGATTAAATAAATAGATTTCATGCGCTAATTTTAAGATTAAGTAAACTTACAAGTGTTCGATGATATTCCGACAAATTTTAATTACCACTAAATCTTCTTATCAATAAATTCAATCTCATGTAATATAGGTGCCTACTTTTGAATAAATATGCCATTTGTTGTTTAGTGATCACCACTACCCATTAGACATTGATCTTGAAAGTTTATCATCTTTACATCGCGAATACGCTGCCAACCTGTAGTTACACATACATACTCTTCAAAAACACAACGATAATAAATATTATTTTATGGCGATACTGTAATTATGCTGTTACTGATATATGAGAATTATCTACGTGGAGAGCTTAAATAACTATATACATATCAATATTAAAAATAGTTACCGCACATATGATGGCCGTTAAATCGTAATTGCGATATCAAGGGCTTAAGGGGGTAGTGTAATATTTTTATAAAGGTTTTTGCCATTTTATAACAATAATAAGTGTTGGTTTAACAAAGAAAGTTATTATTGCATACATATTACATAAAAGCAAATTAAATGCACATTATTATTTAGATTGATATCGTACTAAGACGTTTTTGTGGATATAAGGAATCTTTTACGGACAAACAAATAAAGAAAAAAACTACAGGAATCAGTATAGTGCAAGTGGTGTAGTTATACATGCAGTACCTACTTGTAAATAATTAAAACACTTAAATGTCAAATCTATACTCGACAATAAACACAAAATATTTACCAATACATAAAGTAAATATAAATACACATACAAATTTCCATAAATATTATATCACAAAATTGTTACAATAATATAAATAAATTATATGAGTGCAATAACAAATAATAACTTCCTTTAATAATTGCTAATAACCATATATCTCTTTCATAACTGTTTTGTGTTTAATATTGTGGTAGGTTAGTTATGTATGTTATATGTTATCTATATCTTCGAAAATGTTTAGCTTATTAAAACCATCGCTCGTAGGTTTACATCTGTTTAATTATTCAATCGTGATATTTCCGAATTTGTCGAAATTATATAAAAAATCTTTTTTCTTTTTTAATCAGCGAATGTAAGAGCGGCAAGTGGTCGTGCACTGAGCGCACGTGCGCAGGAGTCTGCAGCGCGTGGGGCGACTCACACGTGACCACATTCGATGGACAGAATTACGACTTCGAAGGAGTCTGCACTTACCTCCTCGCTAAAGGCACTGCGGATGGGAAAGATGGCTTCAGTGTTGAAATACAAGTAAGTGACAGTGATAATATGTAACCAACTTCAGTCGTGATTGTTTCCACCATTAAAGACTAGTCAACTGCATTGGATATCATAGAAGTATGTTAACAGGTGCATTTTCCACAATCCATTCCAATTCCGTAGCATATCCTTCTAGGTAGGAAGGAAGGCAATACGACCTGAACGGAGATAGTTAAGCCTCAATACCAATGAATTCAAGTGCTTTCTGTTACACGAGGAATATACAGTTATGAATAACTGACAACAATCTAGAATGGTTCTTGAGGTTTTCTTGATAATTTTTTTTTGTCTGACCTAGCTTTTATCTAAGATCCAAGATATATGTAGTTAACTAATAGGACCGAGATCTTGAAGATCTTTGGTTAAGTAGTTTGACGAGGCCGTAATCAGGAAATGTTGCTAAAACGATCCTGATTATTTTTGGGAGATTAATTGCTTCAGCTCGATTTTTGTGACTAGATAGATTTTGATTTAATTTTAATATGATATCTAAATTTTTATATTTAACGATCATTTTATATCAAAGCTTATTATAGCATTGTGTGGAACATAGCCTTAAATAATTATTTAAAGGTCCAAATCTGCTATTATTATCGAAATAATACTAGTTGAGGGTATTTCGAACTTTTTAGATTATGGTACATAAAAAGTGAAAATTAAGTTTAATTTAAAAAAGATTTTCATTTGGAGGCGCCGGGTATCGATCCCGGTACCTCTCGCATGCTAAGCGAGCGCTCTACCATCTGAGCTACGCCCCCGTTATATATTTGTTGTAAAAAATAGTTCAATTGAAAGTAGTCTTAAGTCATTAAAATATATCTTGAAGATTGTAAAAATAATAAATCTGGAGGCGCCGGGTATCGATCCCGGTACCTCTCGCATGCTAAGCGAGCGCTCTACCATCTGAGCTACGCCCCCTATACCTCTGGTTGCCAAAAAACAAGTACTGTAACGCTTAAAAATACTAAAAAAAATGCAGCTAGCATTGACTTTCCGTACGTGAGAATGTTGCATTATCGACATTCATACTTCGAAATCATTTTCATATTACAAACACTTCTATATTAGTGGTAGCAAGTCTTTTAACAAGCCCGTCAAAGGGCCTCGATGGTAAATCTAGGTCAGACAGATGGACCATCTGATGATAAGTGGCAATAATAACAACCATAGGAATTGACGTTGTAAAATTATTAATTTTTGCTTATATCGTCAATGCCACTGAACTAAACTAAAATGTCACCAGTGGTTAGAATGCCTGCATCTTAACCCATAATTGCGTGTTCAAACCGAGGCAAGCACTACTGAATATTCATGTGCTTAATTTGTATTTACAATTCATTTCGTTCTCGGCGGTGAATGAAAATAATTGAGGAAACCTGCATGTGTCTAATTTCATAGAAATTCTGCCACATGTGTATTCCACCAACCCGCATTGGAACAGCGTTGTGGAATATGTTCCGAACAATGTCCTCAAAAGGAGAAGAGGCCTTAGCCCAGCAGTGGGAAATTTACAGGATTTTGTTGTAGCTAAAATGGTTCACTCACCCTTAGAGCCATAATGTAACAATACACAGTATTGCTGTTTGCAGGAAGAATATGTGATGAATAGATACCACCACGCTTCTCCAATGCGGGTTTAGGTTACTTTTATTTTCTTATGTAAAACTAATATAAACTATTATGCTATAGAATGAGCCATGCGGTACCACTGGCGCGACTTGCTCCAAGTCAGTAACTCTTCGTGTTGGCCGTGGAGGTGCTGATGAGGAAGTCGTGTCCCTGACCAAGAGCGCTCCCCTTCCTGACACATCTAACTTGAAACGGTAAGATATCATTACGAAATAATTAAATTAATAAAACATTTATCTGGTAACATTATTCGTAACAAAGTTTAACAAAGTTTGAAGTAAAACATTTACATTAAAATTCATTTCAAACACCAATTTCAGAGCCGTAATCTGAATCAAACTTCTGTTAATATAAAGACACCAGCTGTACCCGAGTTCTTATGCACAAAAATGTTGTTCTAGCCCGATACGGCTTAACTGATTTTGATGGAATTTCACTGTCAAAAATCTGTTGTTCCAAGGAGGAACTTAGTACATCAGATTCAAAATCGGCTTAGCCGTAACAAACAGTCAGATAGACAAAGAATGTAAAAATGTTACTTTGCTATATGTACCGTGTATACATATACAACTGTGCATTATGCATTTAGTAAAAAGCGTTTATACAAGCGTTTGTACAAACAGACTCTTCCATTTTTAATAAATGTATAGATTTATTTAAATTTCGAGAATATTTATTATTACATGTAATATGTATATAAATTTCTATTCAACTTAAGAGAATATTTCTTATTAATACAAGTAATGTAAATGTAATAAAATCGAACTGTTTTCGTTATTAAAAATTGGTATGTTCCTTCATATCAGGATAAAGCTCCGTGAAGCGGGCGCCTACGTGTTCCTGGACGTGCCGTCGCTGGCCATCAGCTTGCAGTGGGACCGAGGGCTTCGGGTGTATGTCAAAGTTGACTCCATGTGGCAGAACCGGGTTTGTGATATTTGTAAATTTGTAAAATAGTCTATTCCCTCGTTTTACGTGCACGAGAAATATTAGCGTGTTAAAAATATATTTCAAACACAGTTGGTGTACACACGACTCGACCTCCGTGGTCGTCGTGACGTGTGTACACCGATTTTCATGGGTACGCCACTCTGAGGTCCTGGGTTCGATTCCCGGCTGAGTCGATGTAGATTACCATTAGTTTTATATGTTGTCTTGGGTCTGGGTGTTTGTGGCATCGTCGTTACTTCTGATTTTCCATAACACAAGTGCTTTAGCTACTTACATTGGGATCAGAGTAATGTATTTGATGTTGTCTCATATTTATATTAGTTGTTACTTTAGTAGGTCTATAAACATTCCGTTGCTCTGCAAACATCCAAAAAGATTGCTTTAGAGATGTGTACTGATCAATAACACGCTGCTTCAGTACAGGTTGTTGAATTTTTCGTCTGGATTTATTGCAACAAATGCAGATTAGTTTTTCTTAATGGTGAATTCACGTTCGATCTCATGTCGAATATCCCATTGGTGCGCTTACGCAGAACCATAAAAATATCCTATATTGACATTCAAATTCCCATTCCATTGGCCAATTTTAATAAAGAAAAATGTAATAATTTAGCTCTTTTTAGACACTATTTTGTTGTTTTGTCCTTTATTGTTGGCGAGATATAGGATATTTATAGATATTCAAATTAACACAAATATATTTATGCTATCAAAGCTCAATGTCCAATTCAAACATAGGCACCTCATTATGTTAAACTACCCTCCGTTTTCTGGTTCTTATCTACGTATGTACTAATATGTTTTTTTTTTTTTTTTTATGACAAAAATATAAACTGAGAGGTATCATTTTCAGGTTAAAGGACTTTGTGGCAATTACAACTCAGATATGCGAGATGACTTCCAAACTCCTTCGGGTGGTGGCTTTGCCGAAACTTCACCACTGATTTTCGCTGACTCTTGGAAACTTAAATCTACATGCCCTAAACCATTAGAAGTTACAGTAAGTACAGAGTATTTTTCTATTTTACCATTATTATATAAAATTTGACAAAAATAAGCACAGAGGCATTTCAATCATCTGACGACCTCCGTGGTCGAATAGTGCGTACAACGGTTTTCATGGGTTCGCCACTTAAGAGGTCCCGGGTTTGAATCCCGGCCGAGTCGATGTAAAACAAGTTCATTAGTTTTCTATGTGGTCTTGGGTCTGGGTGTTTGTGGTACCGTTGTTACTTCTGATTTTCCATAACACAAGTGCTTTAGCTGCTTAAATTGGGATCAGAGTAATGTATGTGATGTTGTCCAATATTTATTTATTTATCCATGTAGGACCACTGCAAGGAGCGGCCGCACCGCAAGGAGTGGGCGTCCAGCGTGTGCGGCGCGATGAAGCGCTATCCGTTCTCGCGGTGCCACGCGGAGGTGCCGGCGGGCGGGTTCGTGTCGCGCTGCGAGGCGGACGCGTGCGCGTGCGACGCGGGCGACGACTGCGCGTGCGCGTGCGCCGCGCTCGCCGCCTACGCGCACGCGTGCGCCGCGCGCGGCGTCACCTTCAAGTGGAGGACGCAGGACCTCTGCCGTGAGTCGCGAGCCCTTTATCAAAAACCTCATTTAATCCTGCGAGACGATTTTATTGTGATCCAAACATTATGTATTTCTTATGTCATCACAATTAATGCTAAAAGTTGTAATAAATAAAACTAACATTACAATTTTGTCTATGATGGTAAAAAATTGTTTGTTATATTATGTTATCAATTATAATATTCTAGAATATCAATCACGATACACATACATATATATCTAGTTTTGCTTAAATTTAAAATACATGCTAAAAATCCGAGTTACCCGAGTAGAAATTACATTTTTGGATTATGCATATGGGGGTTAAAATTATTGCAAATAGTCACCCCTACCACCCGTTAGGAGGTGGTAGGGGTGATATACGTCGAGTTACCAATAACCCTGTATATAGTGGTGCTTGCCTTGGTTTGAACCCGCAATCATGGGTTAAGATGCACGCGTTCTAACCACTGGGCCATCTCAGCTCTCACTATTATAAGTTTTAATCTAAATAGACGAAGTAAAATAAAAATAAGTGATTATTACGATTCAGAAACGTATATTTTTATTATTATTTTCATGATTTATCCATGATTACCTTCTCGATACAGCAATGCAGTGTGACGGCGAATGCTCCAACTACAACGAGTGCGTGTCGCCGTGTCCGCCGGAAACGTGCGACAACACACTCGACTACGCGCAGATAAAGACTGTTTGCGAAAAGGACACTTGCGTTGAAGGTATGTTGTTAAAATAACTAGATTCGTTTATTATAAAAATACTGTTTGGTGAGTGAATGTAGGTAATATTGCATGGGGAATGAATAATTATGTCCCTTCGACTATGTATTTAATAAAAAAAGAAAAATAAAAAGCCACAAATGTTAAATTAAACCAATTAAATGTTAATTACGTAATCTCCATCGTCATACTATAACTATTCACTACATTTTGTTAAATTATTTTGAACTATATTTTTATGTTCGATTGATCAGATTAAGTTACGATTAATTAATTAATTAGAAAGTCAGAAAAAACATTATTTATCGAAGTATTTTCTTGTACTCCTTAATAATTAAGATTCAAATAAAGCTATTATATATAAAGTAAATTCAAATAAAAATTAAAAAATTTGGAGGCGCCGGGTATCGATCCCGGTACCTCTCGCATGCTAAGCGAGCGCTCTACCATCTGAGCTACGCCCCCCATGTCAAATAGCTGCAAAAAAGCGTACTAAACGACAATTATTATCATAACAAGGTCATTTAATTAAAATACTTTCATATTTTATAAATCAAAAAATCAAAATCAAAATAAACTTTATTCAAGTAGGCTTTTATAAGCACTTTTGAATCGTCATTTTACAATTAAGTGAAGCTACCACCGGTTCGGAAAGTAGATTCTACCGAGAAGAACCGGCAAGAAACTCAGAACCTATATTCACTAAAATCTTACATATTGAATAATATTAATTTTGTATAAATTATATAAACGGCTGCAAGTTTACACCATAGTATAAATATTGATAAAGTAAATTAAAAAAAAGTAAATAAATATTGTATATGATAAAAAAAATATAAATTTACAATGACAGGAGTCTGTAATGATAAATTGTGCAATGGTTCATAAAACATTAATTTATACATATATATTACATGGAATACATAATATATAGTCTTAGTTTCTAGCCGGTTCTTCTCGGTAGAATCTACTTTCCGAACCGGTGGCAGCTTCACTTTATTGTGAAATGATGATTCAAAAGTGCTTGCAAAAGCCTACTTGAATAAAGTTTATTTTGATTCGATTTTATAGACTTTTGTATATATTGTTACCTCGATTGAAGGTCTATAAATTTTTACAAAGATTTTTTAGACATGAAAGAATACCTACTACATAAATGTGTATTTAATACATTTTATTAATAAATATCACTTATATGAAAATTTTAAATTTATACATATATATTTTCTGTCACAGGCTGCAAACCCAATAAAACTTGTGAAGAGGGCACGATCTACTCCAACTCCTCACTGCAGGAGTGTATACCAAGAGCTAAATGTAAGCCGGTGTGTATGACGCTGGAAGACGGTCGCGAAGTTTTGGAGGGTGAGATACTGGAGCAGGATGCTTGTCACACCTGCCGCTGCTCCAGGAAGGAGAGGATCTGCACTGGACAGCCCTGTGCCACTGATGCGGTTAGTATATCTCCATCTATACGAATGTTGTAGCATTTCATCATCGACTAAATGTATTCCTTCTTTTCTCAGAAATGGAAATTCATAATTTTCTTACATTCCGCATCCGGTAAATAATCTACCCATTTCCCTCTGGAGCATTATCAAATATATAGGTATCCTATTGTAAAATTGTGTATATAGATAAATCCCCTTATAATGTTTACTAAATTGGTCATATTTCGAGTACAAATGAATGTACCATTAAGATAGTTTAATGACAATACTTGGTCCAATCTGTTTAGGTAACGGAGGCTTCAACCGGCCCACCGGAGACGACTCCACACGACGAACCCCTACAGTGTAAAACCGGGTGGACGGACTGGATTAACCGCGGCCCGCCAGAGCTCAGCTCCGCCGGTGAATCCGTCGATAACGAACCTTTGCCGAAAAGCAACGAACTTGTAAGTTGATTTGTCTGTTTTAATGTCAGAGAATCGATAACGCATTTAAACCATCAAATACCGATGATTTTCTATTTTTAAATTTCAATTTTTTTTCTTAATCTTATATCATTTGACTATGTCAATAAGCAACTCAGCCGCGTAGAGGATTAAAACCTTCTTTGTTGTTTTATTCTTGGGCTTGAATTTGAAGACCCATGAATTTTGTGTTAATGAAAGGCATAATATGAGGTTTTCATTTTCTGTGATTTTGTAAATTTAATGCTAAATTACTGGAACAGTTACATTTTCCGTTATACCATTGAGAATTGTCAACAATAGTATAATTAAAAAAAATGGATTTTCTTAGACAATTGGATCACCGATGTGCAAACCGGAAATGATGACTGAAATCGAATGCCGTACGGTCGGTGACCACAAGACGCCCAAGGAGACGGGACTCAACGTTGAATGCAGCTTGGAGAAGGGTCTCGTCTGCTTAGAAGCTGAGAAAACTTGTCCTGACTTCGAAATCAGAGTCCATTGCAAGTGTGAAGAAGGTAAGTTAACAACACGCCATAACTTCCATTTGTATGCGATGCTAATCTTTAATAAGTCATTGCTAATCAAATGGAATATTAATTTATTATTTTTAATCATATAGGTATTTGCTTATTACAGATTTAAAATTACGATTATATGAAAAATATTTTCATGTTATTTTACAATTTATGTTGTATAAAACGTCTAAAATTTATAATAAGACTGATCATTGCAAAATCTAGCTATAAAGATGAGACCTTGTAAACTTCCATCAGTTGAAGGAATTTTACTTAAATCAATGCATATAATAAAATTGGAGTGTCGGTTTTTAATATATTAAAAAAAAAACATTATTAGTACATGCATTTAACAATATTTGCGTCTATCTGTCTGTCTGTTCCGGATCATTGCTGGAACGGCTAGACCAATTTTTGACTTTTCACTGACAGATAGCTGAGGTAAGAGGTAACTAAGGCTACTTTACTTAAGAATTATATATAAAATTTCAGCTTAAATCATACGCGCACGAAGTCGGCATAGCTAGTACGACATATCCTCAGAAAGTTATTTAATTAATGTGTCTACAGAACCATTCCAATGCCTGAACGCAAGCCACCCCAACTACCCACACCCCACCGACTGTAGCAAGTTCTACGAGTGTACTCCCGACATGACCAACCCCAGCAAACAGCACAGCGTGCTCAAGAGCTGTGGAGAGGGACTCCTATACAACCCTGTGGTGATGGTGTGCGACTGGCCAGCCTCCGTGATAGCTGTTAGGCCTGAGTGTGGGGAACTGACCACCACTACGACTACCATTGGCGTCAGTGAGACGGGTAAATATACATATACTTACAAGTAGGCAACGTAAATTACATTACAATGTAAAATAGAGACAGACGAACACGTTTTCACAAATATTAAGTAAATATATTCTGTTGTTTTAGAAGGCACTTCCCCACCGACTACTTCCAGTTCAACTACTACAGGTTTGGCCTTTTACACAAACTTTTGTTAAAATCATTGTCATTAATTAATAATTATAATAATTCGTATGTCAGCCATTAGTTTTTGTCCACTTATTATTCTTAATGTTTTGGTAATTAGATCAATTTGTTACAGAATCGACGACTCGTCCGTGCCCGCCCGGGCAAGTGTTCAAAGACTGTGCGTTCCCGTGCGACAAGCTGTGTGACCACTTCAAGAATGAATTGATGAGTCAGGATAAGTGCTTACCTGGAGAAGTACGTACTATAAACTAAAATAACTGTTTTTGTTAACTTATGCTAATTTTTTGGTTATGTCAAATTATTTCGTCTAATTTTCCAATGAGCCCTTATCATTTTTAATATTTTATACTAATTTTAAATTCTGCAGAACGATTTTTGACGACAGCTAAATAGCTAATGGTCATGGTTTTTCATTAATTCAATGTTGCCCGCAATTGCTCAGTGGCGTTTTGTCGAACTTCGATGGTGCGTTTTTATGTTTGAAAAATGATACCCCATTGTAGGCGGAAATTAAAAAAAAAACAAATTATTTTTCCCTTTCAATATATTCACCTGCGAGACTGATAGATTTTTCAGATCTTCTATTTAATTTATTTATGCCCACATAAAAAATGTTTTGTAGAAAACGCCGTATTTGGAATATTTTGTAGACAATGACACATATTTACAATAACATTTCCAAGAATATTTATTTTTCAATGCACGTAACTTATTCTATAGATATTGCTTCACTAACCTTATGTTTATTAGAATTATTTCATACGAGATATTTACCATGTTTTTATTTTTAGTTGGTGGAGCTCGATATTTCGACATTATCGACGAATGTCGTGTTCAATGTCGTTAAATATCCCCTATTAAATAACTGTCATATTAAAAATAACCATGTTAATTTATAATCTTACTATTACGTTTGTATTAATATTTATGTCTGTTTGTAGAAATGCGTGTCTAGTTGCGTGGACGAAGCGATCGCGAACATCAAGTGCGACTTTGGGTCCATGTGGCGCGACCGGAAGACCTGCGTGCCTCTGAAAGACTGCACGTGTGACAACAACGGACAGATTATTAAGGTACACACACAGATTGCACAGGTTGCACAGATTGCACAGAAAAACACTTCACATTGTAGTAACGTTAGTAAGTATCATGGTATGGGCATGTAATGCGGAGGAATGAGGAACATATTGTGAGGAAGGCCTTGAGCATGGATGTGGATAGATACAGAGGTAGAGGACGACCAAGGAAACGATAGATGGATTGTGTGAAAGACGATATGGTTAGAAAGAATGTTACTTGTGAGATGACGTCTGACAGAGAAGTATGGAAGGAGAAGACATGCTGCGGAGGATGGGACGACAAGATTTTTTTTTTTTCAATTTTATTGAACCAAAGTTAACGCATATATGTATTTTGTGTATTTTTTTTGTATATTGGACAGAAGAATTTAGTCAAAAGAAATTTTTTAAATAGTGATGCAATAAAATCGACCTTTGTTTTTTTTGCCAAATTACAAGACCCCAGCGCTGAGCTGTGTTGACTTAAATTGAAATGCATAAAGCTTTGTTTCTTCCTTGTTATATAATTTTCTCTTTTCTTTTCTATCAGCCCGGTGGAGTGGTCAACGAAGGTTGTCAAAAATGCCAGTGCTTGGACAACGCAATGCACTGCGACACCACAGAATGCGTCTCTATAGAAACCCCCATCAAGGGTTCCACACACTCTCCAATTATGTTACCAGAGCCGATTCGCACCCCTAGCCCTACCACGAGTACCACCACAACAACATCCACAACCACCACATCTACAACCACCACCACCACTACGACTCCCATCCCCACAACAATTACTACCATACGTACCACAAATGCAACAACAACATTCGTCCCAACAACAGTACCTATTGTTGAAACTACTATTCTAGTGAAGAATACAGAAACGCCACCACCAGAATGCAACCCTGATAAGTAAGAATCGATTAACTTTAGTCCTTATTTGAGTCTTAACAAAATCGCTATTTTCAAAAAAACTGATTGTTTATATATACAAATAAACCAATTTCTTAGGCAATTTTATTCAATTGGGAAATAGGAATTATTAGTAAGAAATATAGAAACTCCAAACATACAAAATATAGCTTAATCAAAAAATAAGAATCCTTGTTTATTATTGAAAACGACATAGTATCTAATTCTTTAAAAAAAATAAGGAAAAAAATACGTCCATCCCATTGTTTCTGCCAACCACAAAACTTCAAAAGATGATTTCGAGGATCTCATAACAATATTCCATTTCACAATTCATCAGCTACAAGAACTTGCTTTGGGAAGGTGACCGGCTGCCGACGGTCGCGTTCACATCCAGTTCAGCAGCCAGTCCGATGTTCAAACCCGAGTATGCAGTATTTAATGGACACCCGACAGCTTCCTCTGGTATGAATTACAAAAACCCTACAGACTACGACCAAAACAAGGCTCGTCTTGAAATAAAACTAGTTTTAACGGATTTAAATCGCGTATATTAATTATTTTTATCATGCCGACGTTTCGAGCACTTTACAGCGTTCGTGGTCACGGGTAGACTACCCGGAGTCTGTAATGTAGTGTCAGTAATATACGCGATTTAAATCCGTTAAAACTAGTTTTATTTCAATGTGTAATAATCGCGAAAATCTAAGACAACATTAAGGCTCATCTTGATTTAAATTAAATTATATTCTAAGCTACTAAAGGGTACACCTGGGTACACACCGAATCAGAATTTGAATGGTTCCTTAACTATTTTTTCGCCGTTTCTTCTCAAGCTTAATGCTTTTACGTTGAATAAAGTAATTTGAGTAATTTGAGTTTGAGTTTATGTGTAAGTTTGGTGACGCGATCTTCGTTTACAAATAATTTGAGTAAGCTCTGTAGATCTTTGTTATATTCGTGCGAAGCCAAAAATCCCGAAAATCAGAAAATAAGTTTGGTATGCATAAAAGTCAATTCAATTCTAAAACCCATGTATAACAATAGCAAATAATCGTTACTTATAAAAATCAAAACTGAATCTCTATATTTACAGCTGGAAGCTGGAACCCAGACCTGTCAGACGCAAACCCCTACATTCAGGTGGAATTGCCTCAGAAAGAACCAATATACGGCGTGATGATGCAGGGCAGTCCACTGTTTAACCAATACGTCACCAGCTATGATATTATGTATGGGGATGATGGTTCCATCTTCTCCGCTGTCGATGGTCCTGATGGGAAACCTAAGGTAGGTTATTAAGGAGTTAAAAGTAATTTTCTAGAATTAAATGTATTATTAATAGAAAACAGCATCTTTCATGACAAAATTATACAATTAGATTTTGTAGATTATCAGATATTTGTACCAATTAAATCGTCTTAAGACTAATTATTTATTAATTAGTAACAATAATTAGACAAACAGTAATACCCCGCGCTATACGAGGTTTATGATTGAACATAGTCAAAATTTAACACAAAAAAAACATTTTCTATTCTTAATCCTTTCATCTTTAATTTCAAAGTTACGCTTTTACGCCCTTTTGTTTATCTCTGTAGATATTCCGTGGACCGATAGACAACAAAACGCCAATGAAACAAATGATCGAGCCGCCAATCGAAGCAAAGTTTGTACGCATCCGACCAATCACGTGGCACGAAGAGGTCGCAGTGCGCATGGAGCTGATTGGCTGTCAGGAGTTCACAACGACGCCAGAAGAAGCTACTAGCCCTGAAATAACTGAAACTCCTTCCACGACTACTACTACCACTCCTATCCCTACAACTGTTACGGCACCGACTACGCCTACTACCCCGACTTCAACGCCAGGCACTATACCTACAACTGTTACAATTCCCACTACATCTACTACCGTTGCGTCAACACTAGGCCTCACTGTACCAACAACTGTAAGTGCTTATCTTTTACTTGGGATAGATTGTTAAGTTCTTAAATGAAATAAATATTATATAAATTTATTTTCTTGAAAAACATCCTAAACCTATTTTTTAGTGTTATTTTTGTACAAATATAAGTACATATTTTAATAATCACAATGTCCGTAGCCGGAACCTTTCTTAAACTGCACGGAGCCTCTGGGCTTCGGAGCTGAGCTTCCAATCAACATGGTGGAAGTGAGCTCAAACTTCGACGCCATACCTAAACTGAAGCTGGACTCAGAGCGCGGCTGGAAACCTCTTTACAGTACCCCTGGAGAATGGATAATGGTAAGAACGAGATCAAATTTTTATATATTATTTGATATAGGCTATTTGACTGGTTTTTAAAAGCTATTTTATAATATTTAGTATACATTAAGCAACCCAATTGTATTTTTTATTTGTAGTACATATTTGCCGATAAATATCATATTGAAAATTCCATTTTTAAATAGCGCGCAAAAACGCTACTTGGACAATATGGCGCTGCAATGGGGTCGGTGACGTCACTTTACTGTATTTTAATCTGTGGTACAATATAGTAGAAAAGCAAAGTTTACAAGAAAGTGACTTCATCATAAGCCCGGTCAATCAGGAGTGTTTTGTGTCACGTGACAAACGTTTGAAAAAATGCATTTTTATTTATGGTTCTTTGAATCAATTAAGTATTATTTTCAACTTTCGTTAGTACCTATAAATAACCATTTTTAAATTCATAATATACACTGATTACAATAATTCACAATTAATTTTTCGCATTGTCAAATAGCCTATTGTCGTTAAGTCAAAAACGTATTATGTTCTCATGGATAACCTATATGATGTAATATAACAAATCCAACTCAACTTCAATAGCAAAATTTCCCATTGTGATGTTATTCTGACTTAATACGTTTTCCACCAGTTCAACTTTACATCACCTCGGAATTTAACGGGTATCAAGACAAAGGGAGGTCCCTCCGGTTGGGTGACCGCATACAACGTCATGTACACCTCCAACCTGTCAACATTCAACCCGCTGCTTAACGAGAAGGGCGAGAACAAGTTGGTGATCGCGAACTTCGACTCGGACAGCGTGGTGTTGAATGAGTTCCGGCCGCCGATACGCGCGCAGTACCTCAAAGTACTGCCCGTCAAATGGCAGAACAATATCGAGATCAAAGTCGAGCCGATCGGCTGCTTCGAGCCATATCGTATGTATTTCTCATTTGATTCATTTAACATAGTCAAATAATAATCATTTTCATAGACAGAAGTGGTAGAATAAATGGAAGACTAAACATCTATAGGTACTGTGTGATAAAAAGTTAATTCAAAATGCAATTTTTGCAACAGACATTTTTAACTTTGCCGTCTCGTAAATTCAAATCGTTTATAAAAAATACATTGGTGAAAAAGGCGTATTATTCGATACAAGACTTTGTAGATGATAAAAAAGCGTGGAATTAATACCTGTTGACTTCCAGGCAGGATATATTAATTTAATAATTGTATTAACTTAATAACTAACATGACTGTATTTTTTTAAATGTTGAAAAAGAGTAACTACTGAGTTTCTTGCCGGTTCTTCTCGGTAGAATCTACTTTCCGAACCGGTGGTAGCTTCACTTAATTGTTAAATGACGATTCAAAAGTGCTTGTAAAAGCCCACTTGAATAAAGTATACTTTGATTTTGAATTTATTATTATGTATAAATATTTTAAGTTTTCGTCAATCTTACTAAACAAAATAGGATGTTCCTTTACTAAAAGTATGGCGACCTCGAGTAGAGTAGTAGTAGTCGGTAGTGGCAAAAGACAATCGCCTTAAATCGTAAGGTGCCCCCAGCGCGCGTGGAGGAGGCGCGCGAGGAGCGCGTGGCGGCGGCGTGCGCGCTGTGCGCGGGCGTGCCGGCCGCCGCGTGCGCGTGCGCCGCGCCGCTGCACTACGACGGCGAGAACTGCGTGCCGCGCGACCAGTGCCCCTGCCTCGTCGGCTTCATCACGTGAGTGCCTCCCATAACCCATATCCCAGGTGTATGGTCTGCCAATCCTCTATTTCCTCGCATCTATAGGTCGAGATTATATACAAGTGGCTCATAGGACACTTTCTTTTCAAACATTGTGTAAGCTGACAAAATTCAAATTATATCAGCATTAATAATAATGAATGTCTCATTTAGTTCTCCTCTAAAATAGTCCACGTGAAGAATGTTGAAAAGAAGAATGCCATTAGAAATAAAATGATTAATGATAATTTACTATTGATAGTTAAACGAGTATTTAATTTTTTTGTATACACCAGATACCCGGTGGGCTCCACGTACCGCGGCGACGATTGTGATGAATGCGTTTGTAAGTTGGGAGGAATAGCTGACTGTAAGCCCGCCAAGCAGTGCGTTTGTGAACCGGTAACTACAAATCATATCTTTAATAACCCTCTATATATATAGCTAATAAATCTAATAATAACACTTCTGAAATGTTACCTTGTAAAATAACACAGCACGTAAACTTCTTCATTTAAGTGAAAAAGATAATAGGTTCCAAATTTAACTTTAATTGATTATATATTATGATGGTGATAGGTCCAAAGTGATTTGTTCATTATTTATAAATGTTGTTGCCTAGGACCTTGTACCGACCCTGACAGCAAGTTGCGAATGCCTCTGTGAGCCTTGCACCAACGGCACCAAGATCTGCCCTACCAGCAAGCTTTGCTTGCCCCTGGACAAATGGTGTGACGGCCTCCAAGATTGTCCCGATGACGAGCTGGCATGCACCACCTTAGCACCCGTCACCGAAACCGTGATAACTACCGTCGTGCCCACAGTGGCCGCTATTCCTGTAACTACCACTGTTGCGCCTACCACTACAACTGAAAAACGTGAGTGACTGTAATTTATAAAGAACTTTATAAATGATTACCGACCCCACTTATAATAAAACTATTATTATTATTATAATTTAAAATTCTGAATTTTTTTTTGTACTTGTTCAATTTTTTTTCCAGTATATATTGTGGATATGAACATAACGGTCTATACCCAATATAATATATGTCAATAAATCAATTATAGCGCTACCCATTTGAACCATCGCCACTCGGCCAAACTAACATTTTACCATATATATAATCTATAATAAATATATTCTTGCCAGCGATTGAATGCCCCAAAGTGGAGTGTCCGCCTGGATACATTGTCCGTCAAACGTCAGCGTCACACTCGAGCTACAAGTCCGCCTTAGACCTGCCTCCTCCAAGACCCAGGTACTCGTACCAGAGGTTCTACAAGGGCGCTAAGGGAGGAAGAGGATACTCCAAAGGTGGATTCTCCAAGACTAGTTTCTCGAAGGGCGGATATTATAGTGAGTATTCATTATATTTTGGTATGTATCTTCATTAATCATAATTGCTCGTTCTAAAATATTATTATAATCAGGTCCACCGTCTCGACCACAACGGAATCAGGCTTTCACCTTAGACAAGCCTGCGCTGACTAATACTCCTACAGAGAAGAAGGAATGCGTGCAGTTCAAGTGTATTCCTCACCTTCCCCCTATCCCCCCTAAGGGTTCGACGCCTGCGCCCCTCATATGCTCGACTCCCGCGTGCCCGCCCACATACTCACTGAAACTAGAAAGCGTGCCGGATGGAGCCAACAAGTGTCCTCAGTGAGTTGATAAAGACTTTTTATTTACCCTCACACATACACACATACATATACACCATTTAATCTATCCAGTAAATATATTAATGAAATAGTATGTTTGCCAAATATTGTTTGGCATTGGCGAGGATCACGGGTCAATTACCGTGAATTTCGTCATTTAAGTATACCATTACCAAGCGACGCAGATGTTATGAACAAAAAAAAGGAAACACAAAAGAACACAATAATACCTTCCGATTAACTTAAGTAGTTGATATTGCTACGCTTATAAACTAACAATAGTGCAAAGTATATTAATAGGGTACAAAATTATTATTGGAAAAAATAATCATAATTTGTGTACTATACTTATCATAGACGATTCATTTTGGGATTGTTGTTAAGTATATATTTTGCTTTAGGTACATTTGTGTGCCGCCACCAGAACGGCCTGTTTTCTGCAACGTGACGGGACGCACTTTTAGTACTTTCGACGGCAGCGAGTATAAATACGACATATGCAATCATATACTCGCCAGAGAGAACCGCATCGGCGAGTGGACTATTCTACGTGAGTTACCTTTTTATGTCTTACTATTCGTTTAACGATAACAGCTATATCTATATTGTTACGGTGATTAGATAAATAATGTTGTCTTTTTCTTTCGAATGTTGAATCAATGATGACAAAAAGAGAGAACCATAGTTTATCTAAAAGTCTTTTAAATATTTGTAAGACTTTTTTATATAATTTTACCGAAATTATAGAAGAACAGGCATACAGGGTATCTAATAACATGTTGTCACCTTAATAAATCACGCTGTTTCCTTACATTCCAATGCCCAAAGACCATATCTAATGTGGTAAGTTCCTTGTGCCTATAGATACACTGTCTCACTCACCCTTCAAACCGGAATATAACAATACTGAGTATTGCAATTTGGCGGTAGAATATCTAATTAGGCTACCTAGACTATGTAGGGCCGTTAGTCAATCAAGTAGTAAGCGGTATTAATGGTAAACGAATATATAAATATATTTTACAGTGCGTAAGAAATGCGACTCGACAAATTGTCAGAATCAGCTCCTGGTTCTCCAAGATATGGAGTTGATACTCGTGAAACCGAACATGATGATAGAGTACAACGACTACGAGTACACAGTGGAACAAACGA
Source organism: Vanessa cardui (assembly GCF_905220365.1). NCBI lineage: Eukaryota > Metazoa > Arthropoda > Insecta > Lepidoptera > Nymphalidae > Vanessa > Vanessa cardui. The sequence continues at coordinate 12,758,092 of NC_061133.1, read as the reverse complement.
ACAAGATCTGCTTCCAGAAGAACAGCTTCGACGTGAACCGGCTCGGTGATGGCATCGCCATCAAGTCGCGCAAATATAACTTCACCGTGCTCTACAGTCCGGATGGTGACGTTAAGATCGGGGTTCGTAAAGATTTCTTTAACACTTCAAACATTTATAGTTCGACAAATTTTGTTTTTGCTAATGGAAAATTATTTGGCAGAATGTTTCGACCAGTGTATTTTTTTTAATTTTATTTTATACTAGTAGTCGCCTGCTGATTACTCTCGTTTTAGGGTTTTGATTGACATTTTTAAGGCAAAAAGTAGCCTATGTCCTTTTTTTGGAGTTAGAATTTGCTTCATACCAAATTTCATCAAAATCGATTCAGCGGTTTGTTCGTGAATGAGCGACAGATAAACAATCAGGCAAAGTTACATTCACATTTACTTTAAATATAGGTTAAATTTTGTTTAGAAATTCAAGTATTTCAAATTATAAGTATCTTAAAGCGCACTTTCATAAGATTTATCTGAATAACAACTTATACTAAACCCAAAATAAAAACTGAATTCTGTCCTCTCACAAATTTTATACAATTCGTACAACTAGATGTATAGAATATAGATTATGATAGCCTGATGATCAAGTCTCGTCATCTAAAGTCAAGGCCACCATTCGATAGGTGTCTAAGAAATACATGGGCCACGTGGACGGGCTGTGCGGGTTGTTCAACGGCGACGCCATCGACGACCGCGCGACGCCCAACGGTCGCGTGGCCACCACGCTGGAGCAGTTCGGGCGCGCCTGGGCCAAGCCCGGCCTGCAGCCGCAGGACTGCCGCGTCGACGCCGTGCCCAGGGACAAGCAGAAGCGGGTCTGGGACCTCTGTAAGGTCATCACGTGAGTGTCCTCTGACGTCAATTCATTGTCTTTGTTTAATCATTTTTGCCGGTAATTCGTAGAGTATTTTGTGACACTTTTAGTATCTGCTTGATCATTTTAAGGTATTTTAGACTTTAAGAGCTATACCACTTGATATTTTATAACAACAACAACAACAGCCTTTAAATTCCCACGGCTGGGCTAAAGGCCTCCTCTCCCTTTGAGGAGAAGGTTTGGAACATATTCCACCACGCTGTTCCAATGCGGGTTGGTGGAATACAAATGTGTCACATGCAGGTTTCCTCACGATGTTTTCCTTCACCGCTGAGCACGAGATGAATTATAAAGACAAATTAAGCACATGAATCAGCGGTGCTTGCCTGGGTTTGAACCCGCAATCATCGGTTAAGATGCACGCGTTTTAACGACTGGATCATCTCGACTCCTATCTCGATATTTTATATATAAAATTTAAATTGGTTAAAGATGGTTCCAAAATTCTCTAGTATTATAAAAAAGTAAGAACCCTAAACTCTTCAGATGATATATATGAAATATGAATTATTTTAATGATAGAATATTCACAAAATATCATAAGGGCGAATGATATTCTAATATTGTTTGTAGAGAGGAGCCATTGTCTCAATGCGCGAAGGTACTCAACTTGGACAAGTGGCGAAGCATTTGCTTAGAGAAAATCTGCAAGTGTGCAGACCTGGTCATCAACGGCACCAAGAAGACCGAGGACGAATGCAGATGTCTGCTAGTGGAGAAACTCGTAGCAGAGTGCTTAGCCGCAGATAAGAACATCGACGTTTCAAGCTGGAGAATGCAGATGGATTGCCGTGAGTTGCCAATCATCTACTTTAAAAACAATAACCAGTTAGTCTGATTTCAATCTTCTTAAGCGATAAATCAGTTACATTTTATCACAAACAGACTAATCTTGATTGATTATGTAAATAATTGGTCAAGGTCCATAATCTCGTTCAAACGTCAACGATTGACAAAATTAATAACGGTGCCTATCTTACCGACAGGAAATAAAACAGCTGAATATGTGTTCCAAAACTTGTATGTATCTTTCCATCGCTTTATGGTATATTGTAACCTTTTCTCAGCGGCGGAGTGTCCAGCTCCGCTGGTCCACTACGACTGCTACCGCAAGCGATGCGAGCCAGCGTGCGGCTCGGGGTCAGCCTCGTGTCCGGTGGAGGAGGGCCAGTGCTTCCCGGGCTGCTACTGCCCCGAGGGCAAGCTGAGGAAAGCCGACCAGTGCGTCACGCCATCCGAATGTCTTGACTGTAAGTCATACTAATCAACGTGGTACAAACTGATGAAAATTGATTGTACATAAATATATTTCAAATAGAGTGTTATATTAAGTATAAGCAAAAAAATAAGTGCGTACCTATTTTCACGTGAAATTGTCCGTCAGAAGAGAGAATTATAAGACAATAAGAAGATAAACTTAGTGTCATCGCATAAATAATAAGAAATATTAATTTAAAAGTGTACCGTTTCTATTTCACGTCGTGCTCACAGTATTTCAAGGAATAGTAGTAAGATACCATGTGACCCTCATCCATTACATAGCTTGGCTATTATAGGTACATGTACGGGAGTGGGCTCACCAGCCAAGTATGTGACCTTCGAAGGCGACGACCTGCCCTTCCTCGGGAACTGCACCTACCTCGCGTCCAGAGACACCAATGAGACTGGATACCACAAATACCAGGTTTTTTTATTGCACAAACTGACTACGTTTAAAAAAGTAAAAACGATCAATAATGCGATTATTTATTTCCAAAAATTCAAAACTGTTGACGTATTTTAAGAGGTCTTTGTTTATCGATGTGTTTTGAATTGAAAACCAACTACAATTGAACTAAGGTACCAAACTCAATTTCTCTAAAGAACAACTATTACTTATGATCGATAGTACTTTCTTAAATTGACTATAATTGTAAAATCGATAAACTGTACCAACATCAGGCATTTCTTTGAAAAGCCAGTTGAAAGCTAAGCTATTGCAATCTATCTAATTTATCTTAATACTAGGTGTACGCATCAAACGGCCCGTGTGAAGACAACTCCGCCGCAGTCTGCACTAAGAGCGTTCATCTCATACACGAGAAGAACGTAATTCATGTAAACAAAGATCAGGAGACTGGGAAAGTAAGCAACTTTGTTGTCAATTTATTTTTTAAGCACTTTTATTTCAGATCCAACATCGTTATTTTGTCAAATAACTGTAAAAATATTAAGGAACCAACTGTTAATCAGAGGCTTCCTCGTGCATATAAACGTATACTACCATGTTAAAATATTATAATGTTAGGGTAAAAATATTTGACAACTTACGGCATCCTAGGACTTAACTGTTGAGCTATTCTGTAACAAGAAATTCAAAACTCACCGCATGACATTAATGTGAAATGTTCTAATGTGATAAATGACATTTAACCTGGTAATTATATAAGTATATCATAATTGCGTATCACTGTAAATCAGTTGTCAAAATTTCACAAGTGATAAACGAAGTGAATTCTTGCAGAACCACACTGCGGATATTTAAAGTATCTTGCAATTCAATGCCACTCGTTATTTAGTAGAAAATCGAAGATAATGCGGCAACTTAATGCACAATGTTTAATTTGTTTAAAATTTTGGACTAACAAGAAAATTCTTCCAGCTTATAACGACGGTGAACGGCAAACCTCAGTTCAAATACCCAATGACAAACGACTGGGGCACTATCAGCCTGGTCAACGGGCAGGACGTCAGCGTACTCCTTCCGGACCAACATGTCGAGGTAAGATATCTAATAATAATAATAAAGTATAACAAGATATCTTAAGTCAGTAAAATATGAATTGATGTAAAATAATAGAAGTTGTAATAGGAATAAAAAATGGTTTTGAGGAAATCGTAACATCTTGGTGGTAGGGCTTTGTGTAAGCCCCTCTGGGTAGGTACCACCCACTCATCAGGTATTCTACCGCCAAATAACAGAACTCGGTATTGTTGTGTTCCGGTTTGAAGGGTGAGTGAGCTAGTGTAACTACAGGCACAAGGGACATAATATCTTAGTTCCCAAGGTTGGTGGCGCATTGACGATTTAAGGAATACTTAATATTTCTTACAGCGTCATTGTCTATGGGCAATGGTGACCACTTACCATCAGGTGGCCCATATGCTCGTCCGTCAACCTATGCCATAAAAAAAAGACATTGGACGAACTACTAAAGATAAACTTATTAGATGTTTTAAATAAAGGTTCTTGTTTTCTATTTTATAATAAAAGACACAAACTTTCAACGCCGTTTTACTTTCTTAGCGGTGCGATTCGTAAACCTGGATTCCGGATCATAGCAGATGTATTAAACCTATTATGAATCTGCCTACCGAATTTCAAGTTTGTAGGTGTTACAGTTTCTTAGATTTTTTGATTAATCAATGTGTGATATTTTGATTTTATTATATTTAATTGATTATATAGGGACATTGATACGCTTAAGATATTACGCATTTAATACATAAATGTATTATTCTCATTCTCAGCTGATAGTGATCCAATCCAAAATGGAGTTCAGCGTGCGCGTCCCGTCGTTCCTGTACAGCAACCGGACCGAGGGTCTGTGTGGCGTCTGCGCAGGATACCTCGACCACCTCACCACCAGCAACGGCACCATCACCGACGACTTCAATCTCGTTAGTTATACAAATATCCCTCTAAAAATAGTCGATTTGTTACAAGTCATCTATAAAATGAATTGCCTTGAAAAAGAACACTACCTATATTTTTATTTACTTTAACCATTTTAAAACCTTTTCAAGCCTTGGACCCGTCCGATAATGTGGCCTTCACATCTTTTATTTGATTTTCACAGTACGGCAAGAGTTGGCAAGCGAGTCCCGAGGCACTCACGACACTGGAGATACCCCCACAAGAGCAGTGCGACGAGGCTCCACCGCCGGAAGAGTGTGCACCCATACCGCCAGAGACCAACCCGTGCTACAACATCTACGACGTCGATAAGTTTGGTGCCGTAAGTGACGAACGTTTTTCCATTTGATTTTGACCATATCAACAACTCCTAAATAAATAATATAACATATACGATCAAAGTAATTATTACTATTATTATTAATTAAAATGCAGCAACTTAAACAATTGCTAGCTCCTCGTAAAGTAAAGTAAAGTAAAGTAACAGCCTGTAAATTTCCCACTGCTGAGATAAGGCCTCCTCTTCCATTAAGGAGAGAGATTGGAACATATTCCACCACGCTGTTCCAATGCGGGTTGGTGGAATGCACATGTGACAGAATTTCGATGAAATTAGACACATGCAGGTTTCCTCACGATGTTTTCCTTCACCGCCGAGCACGAGATGAATTATAAACACAATTAAGCACATATATATAGTGGTGCTTGCCTGGGGTTGAACCCGCAATCATCGGTTAAGATGCACGCGTTCTAACCACTGGGCCATCTCAGCTCTTAGCTCCTCATTAGTGACAATTAAATAACATGTGTGTGGCGTCGCAGTGCCACGCGCTAGTGGAGCCCGAGGCGTTCGTGGCGCAGTGCGAGGCGGAGCGCTGCGCGCTGGCGGCGCCCGACGCGTGCGGCGCGCTGCAGCGCTACGCCGCGCAGTGCCGCCGCCAGGGCGTCTGCGTGGACTGGCGCCGCGACCTCTGCCCCTACCCCTGGTCAGTGCATGCCACTTGCCCTTTTTTTTTTCTCGCTGGAAAAACGCTTTACGCGCTTTACGGAAAGTGGGGGGGGGGGCGTGTGGTACTCCCCGGAGCCCTGGACGCCGAGTGCGCCCAAGTACGCCGGGTTTACCCACTAAAAAACCAGCGGTACCCTCTCCGTCTTTCGATGGACGCCACGGGATCGCTTACGCATGCTGCCGTGACGCATGCCACTTGCCCTTACGGAGAGTCGGCTTAAATGGCTTGCTTCACTTAGCTGACTCACTCTATTCCGCTGTTACCAACAAGGTCATATTATTGATTAGGAAGTCTAGACGAAAACCTAGGGCGCATTGCGTTGTGATAGAAAGAAGGCCTCTAAAATTGCATTGCCCAGGGTCGTAGATTTGGTTTATCCGGCCATTTTTAATGTTCCAAACCCAAATCACTCTAGCTATTATTTAACCCAATTAATTAAGTCAAGTTATTTTCACCATTTGTAGCATACGAATAGCTAACAACTGGACACCTTCTTGTTTTTTCTTACTTAAAGTTATGACTTTTAAATATTACAAATATTATGTACTTTCAGAAAAGATTTCATAATTTCGACATATGGGCTATAAAAATTATCATTTTTTGTTTCACAGCGAAGCCCCGCTGGTGTACAGAGCGTGCGTGGACTGCGAAAGGACGTGTGACAACTACGACGAACTTAAAGACAATCCTAAGAAGTGCGACAAAGAACCGATTGAAGGATGCTTCTGTCCCGAAGGAAAAGTAAGTTGCACAATGTTAAATATCCTCAGTTCTTTTCACTAAAGTTTACTAACTTGTTAAATTACTTGTTAAAAAGTTAACTTAAAAGTTTTTCACCAATGTTTTCCGAAATTATGGTATCTAGAGTAGCTAGACTTTCTAGTCTTCTGACTAAGCTAGTTCTTATTTTTTATTCAGTTGTTAATCTACGATTTTCTTCCTTTCTTTAATCATTTTGTGTGTTTTGATGATAGTCCCTAATTTACGAGTGCCTAAAGACTCGTTGAGGAATGTTATAATTTTTTATAACATTTGAAAATCTTTCAGGTGAGAGTTAACAACACGTGCATCGAACCAACTAAATGCTTCCCCTGTGACGCAAAGAAGGAACACTATGCCGGCGACGAGTGGCAGGTAAGTTACATATTATGAGACATTGAACCTCACAACTTTACAACACGAAGTACTCTCCCACTTTCAATAATAATTACTATCCACAATTTGAATAACCAGTGGTATGCATGACTTGTATTCTCATAACTCTTGGAAGTTTACTCGCTTTACCTCGTTTCTAATCCACCACCATCCAGAGTCGAGATGCCCCAGTGGTTAGAACGCGTGCATCTTAACCGATGATTGCAGGTTCAAACCCAGGCAAGCACCGCTGATTCATGTGTTTAATTTGTCTTTATAATTCATCTCGTACTCGGCGGTGAGGGAAAACATCGTGAGTAAACCAGCATGTGACAAATTTAATAGAAATTCTGTCACATGTGTATTCCACCAACCCGCATTGGAACAGCGTGGTTGAATATGTTCCAAACCTTCTCCTCAAAGGGAGAGGAGGCCTTTAGCCCTGCAGTAGGAATTTACAGGCTGTTGTTGTTGTAATCCACCACCGCCATTAATGTACCCCCCCCCCCTTCTCCCCCCGGCAGGAGGACGCGTGCACCAAATGCACGTGCGCCAAGCCGTCGCAGGAGAGCGCGGCGCACGTGGCGTGCACGACGCAGACGTGCTCCGTGCCCGTGTGCTCCGAGCTGCAGGACCTCATCGCGCGCCCGCCGCGCCCCGGCGCCTGCTGCCGCGACTACATGTGCGGTGAGGCGATCTGTTTAACGCTTTGCAATCATTTACGAAACAAAATCTTCTTGGAACTTATGTTTCTTATTTCTTTAACGACCTTTGACGACCTCCGTGGTCGAGTTGTGCACACCGGTTTTCATGGGTACGCCGAACCGAGGTCCCGGATTCGATTCCCGCCCGAGTCTATGTAGATTATCATTAGTTTTCTAAGTTGTCTTGGGTCAGGGTGTTTGTGGTACCGTCGTTACTTCTGATTTTCCATAACGCAAGTGCTCTAGCTACTTACATTGGGATCAAAGTAATGTATGTGATGTTGTCTCATATTTATTTATTTATTATTAATAAATAATTAAAAATTATGTACTCCAGTTGACAAACCACCGGATGAGAGGTGCGAGGAACCTAAGAGGATGGAGTGTGGATTCGGCCAGGTGCTGAAGCAAAAGACCAAGGCGGACGGGTGCAAGGAATTTGCTTGCGGTAAATGTTAATCCAGATATGATTCTGTTTTTAGTTTCGTATATTATTTCTAAATGTAACGTTTCATCGCAGAGTGCAAGCCAGAGAGCGAATGCGAGAAACTGCCCGACGAGAGCGAAGTGGAAATGTTAGAACCGGGAATAGAACGCGTCGTGGACACCACTGGGTGTTGCCCACGCGCCGAGCTTGTGTGTGTTCCGCAGAATTGCCCACGACCACCAACCTGCCAAAAGTTCCAAACGCTAGACACCAAAAATGTCACCGGCCAATGCTGTCCGGAGTATAAATGTGGTCTGTATACTTACATCAGCTACGTATTGCAAGAATCATCGGTCCGATGCTGACGATGTTTACATTTCACAGAACTACCCAAGGACAAATGTGTTGTGACCCTCGAATGGGAAGCTGCTGCTAAGGGCGGCGAAAAAGCAAGAACGACACCTCAAGTGCTGCTTAAAGATGTAAGTTTAAGTCAGCAACATATATTCTTCTTTCAACAATACTTTGTTGTATTCCAGTTTGAATGGCGAGTAAGCATCTTAGCTTCCATGCTTGGTGATGCATTGGAATTATATGAAATGGTTAATATTTCTTGTATTACCAAGATCTATGGGCGACAGTAACCACACACCATTAGGTTCTCAATTTGCCCGTCCGCCAATCTCATTATATTATTTTAAAAAGAAACATGAAGTAATTTTACCAATATTACTCGGATACTTGTACAAGAAAGCGATACATTTCGTAATTATTTTTAGATGGATTCCGCGTGGTTGGACGGTCCATGCCGTTCGTGTCGCTGTGAGTCGTCCCCTCTGGGCGCCATAGCGCAGTGCAGCGTGACGGAGTGTCCCGCCGTCGTCTCCACCGAGCAGTTCGTGCTGGAGCCTCGTCCCGTGCCCTTCGCTTGCTGTCCCGCTGCCGTGCACGTGGCCTGCCGAGATGGAGACAATATTTACAAGGTAATTTTTACACATTGTCATCAATTTTCAGGAGTGCTGTAACGGATCTATTATATGTGCTCGTTGGCAGTTAAAAAAAATTAATCTTTAAGCTAGGACCCAAGATCTACACCAGAAAATTTTAGCCATATATGCGTATTGTCAAAAAAAAACACACATAAAATTAATGATATACACAAATAACTAAGTAATATTTCTTTAACTAGGTTGGCGAGAACTGGACGTCACCCTTCAACCCCTGCGAATCGTACAAGTGCTCAGAAGTCGAGGAAGGCAAATTGGAGAAGGTCACAACCGTACAAAACTGCCATACCGACTGTCAACCCGTAAGAACTCGTGCCAAGAATGTTTTAAAGAAATTGAAGTTTCCCCTAAATTCATAGAGAACATAATTTATCAGGGTTGGGAGTACACACCTGCACCTGAAGACAGTAAGCAGTGCTGCGGACAGTGCCAGCCCGTGGCGTGTGTCGTGGACGGCGTCACGAGAGACATCGGGTCCTCATGGACCTCGCCAGACTTCTGCGCGAATTATACCTGCGCTAACCTCAACGGCACTGTAAGTTGTCACTCACTATACCCACAAACTGATTATATCTTCCACGAAACCAAACTGCATGTATTGAAAACCAACAGTAAGACACCCAGCCCTGCTACACTAAGGTTTGATCATAATATTAACCTAACCCTTCGAAGGGCAGTTTTACATAAACATTCCTCAAATTTTCTGGTTTTTTACGTTTTTGCCGATGAAGTTTGAGATATTAATGGGGAAACTATATATTTGTTTATTTGTAATTACTTATAAATAATTGAAACGCCAAACAAGTTAATTAATACCAAGCAAGTTTTTTATTTAAATTATGGGTATCTTTCATCTTTTTTCAAATTCATAGGCATACCAAAATTGACAAAATATAATGATTTAATTGTATAAAACTCGAACTAGGAAGCATTAATTTTGAAACTTTTGTTCAATAAAAAATATTCCCATTACAGGGTAAATAATACCTTATGTAATTCATATGTATAAATTCAAAGTAATCTTAGTATTTATACTTCTTATCATGCATTAAGTACATGACAATGTATAAAACCTTTTTAGCTTCAAGTGCAAAGTAAGAACGAATCGTGTCCCGAAATATCGGACGCCGTCAAGAAACAGTTCGTGCTGAGCGAGGAGAAGATTCCAGGAGAGTGCTGTCTGAAACAAGAACCGGTCGCTTGCCGCGTTGGAAACAAAATTTACCAGGTACATAATTCATTAATATCATGAATTTACTAATATATGCAAAGCCATTTTTGAACAATTGTAAAGTGACTATAAAATATTAAGTCAGGAATATTAGCTACGTCCAATTTTGTTTTTATTATTCGTAGTACTTTTGAGCAATATTATTTTCGGTAGGAATCTCTGACAGATTGTATTGAAGTTAAGTTAATGCTGTTGTATGAAATGGTGTTTTTTTAATGCCACTATCTGTGAGGTGTGATCAGTTAGCAATTGCCATTGTGGTAAAAACTCAAAATATATTTAAGCGATTTACGAATTCCTATCCAGGAGGGTCAAACGTGGCCATCCTCGGACCCCTGCAAGAACTACACGTGTTCCCGCGACGAGGCCGGCCTCACGCACGCCGCCAGCGTCGAGACTTGCGTCAAGGACTGCAAGCGAGGCTGGAAGTACATCGAGCCCGCCGCCGGCGTCTGCTGCGGACACTGCGTGCAGGACAAGTGTGTGGTCGGCGACGAACTAAAGGAACCTGGTGAGTTGGAATACTCTTACTTTGTTCTAGACGTGTTGGCTTGTTGAAAAGCTGAGACGTGCTGGCTGTGTCAAGTTTTCTACCAAGAATTTTGTAAGGTTTGTACAAATATATGGAATGAAGATAGCTAAGTCTCTTTTGAGATAGTTCTATGTGAACACGGAAATCTAACAGCAGGGCAATAGTAGAGGGAGATATTCGTAATATTTTCGAGTTAGTTATAGTATCACTAAAAAGTGTTTGGAAATTACAACTTTATGTGGGAAATGGGAGAGTTCGTGACATTATATTTACCATTGATATCAATGGTAAATATAATGAGTGTTAAGGATTCAAGAAGAATCCATTCTTTCTAACATAGAAAGAAAAGGGTATTTAATCTGCCGAAAGAACAGGAACCACAGTGTTGAGTTTTTTAAGTACTAAATGATTATTAAAATCTGTCAGGTACAACATGGCAATCCGCCGACAACTGCACGACGTTCTCGTGCGAGGGGGTGGAGGGCGAGGTGTACACGACGTCGGCGCAGCACCCCTGCCCTGACATGTCGGCCTGCGCCCCGGAGGACCTCGTCAACGAGACCTGCTGCCAGGTGTGCAAGGAGAAACCGTCTTCGCTAAGTGAGTATGGTCTGCTAATCTATGAATTACAGGAACACATTATACAAAAGTCGATGATCTACATGATGTAAAAATATTCCGACATAATTAGGATATTGTCATCCCTATAAAATGAACTTCAATTTCAGTTTTCAGTATTTGACAAATTTCGAAAATTAGTGGTCGAAATATTTGGATATTCGAAATAAAACCTGTAATTTTGATGGATGACTCTTTATTGTCCCAAACAAAGGGTAACTTTGGGTAAGTTTTTTCTAATCTGTTTAATTGATTTTCCAGGCACATGCGTACCAACGCCGATACCCAAGAGCGATTCGATCGGCCTGATACGAGTGCTCATGGGCCCGCACGGTCTCTGCGTCAACGAGGAACCGCTCGACGGATTCCAGGAGTGCAGGGGCTCGTGCGAGTCCGGAACTTTGTTCAACAACCGTGAGTGAAAGTCGATTACTTCTTTATTGCTTTAACTAAATCGTTCACAACTCATAATGTGGTATAATTCCGATCCTATATTTGTTATATTCATGTGCTTAATTTGTCTTTATAATTCATCTCGTGCTCAGCGGTGAAGGAAAACATCGTGAGGAAACCTGCATGTGACAAATTTCATAGAAATTCTGCCACATGTGCATTCCACCAACCCGCATTGGAACAGCGTGGTGGAATATGTTCCAAACCCTCTCCTTAATGGGAGATGAGGCCTTATCTCAGCAGTGGGAAATTTACAGGCTGTTACTTTACTTTTTTACTTTATTCGTTATATGAAGTTCTAAGTTTTATGACGATAACAGAAAGGTCATAACCGTCAGCCATATGTGTGTAATGTGTGGGTGCCCCGCAGAGACGGGCAGCCACGACTCGTCGTGCGAGTGCTGCCAGGCGACGCGCTACGCGCCGCTGCTGGTGTCGCTGGCGTGCGCGGACGGCTCGGCGCGCCCGCACCGCGTGGCGTCGGCGGCCGACTGCGCGTGCCGGCGCTGCGGGGACCTGCCCGCGCACTGGTACCCCAGCAAGACCGGTGAGGCTCTCGCACATACACATACTCGTTGACATCGTTTGTAACAGTAATCTCCATTCTATTCTCGCACATATACATACTCGTTGAAATCATATATAACAGAAATCTCCATTCTATTAGTTTCCAAAAATAATAAACAAACCTTTAACATTAGTAAATTATAAAACTTACTGCGGCGACCTGCCCGCGCACTGGTACCCCAGCAAGACCGGTGAGGCTCTCGCACATACACATACTCGTTGCAATCATATATAACAGTAATCTCCATTCTATTCTCGCACATATACATACTCGTTGCAATCGTTTGTAACAGTAATCTCCATTCTATTCTCGCACATATACATACTCGTTGCAATCGTTTGTAACAGTAATCTCCATTCTATTCTCGCACATATACATACTCGTTGCAATCGTTTGTAACAGTAATCTCCATTCTATTCTCGCACATACACATACTCGTTGAAATCGTTTGTAACAGTAATCTCCATTCTATTCTCGCACATATACATACTCGTTGCAATCATATGTAACAGTAATCTCCATTCTATTCTCGCACATACACATACTCGTTGAAATCGTTTGTAACAGTCATCTCCGTTCTATTAATTTCCAAAAATAGTAAACCTATCACATTAGTAAATTATAAAACTTAATGATATGTTATATCCATCCATCCAACTACACGCCCTTATCCCAATTTAATTTGGGGTCGGAGCAGCATATCTTCTCCTTCCATACTTCTCTGTCAGACGTCATCTCAAGTAACATTCTTTCGTACCGTATCGTCTTTCACACAATCCATCCGTCGTTTCCTTGGTCCTCTACCTCTGTATCCATCCACATCCATGTTCAAGGCCTTCCTCACAATATGCTCCTCATTCATCCGCAATATACGCCCATACCATATTGACTTGTTATATATTTAAGTCCATTATAAATCTAATATTTGATTGACCCCGTAATAGTAGACATCGGTTTAACGATTAACTTGAATCGCATGAAACACGTCGGACAAGCATCAATGAAATGTTAATTTCCTCTTCATTTATCGAAATCAAATACAAAGTAATTCAATAAAACATCTCGTGCAGGTTACTCGCAAGCCTACAACCAACCGACACCGCAATATGGGCGCTGGCGCTCCAAGGAGCCCGACGAGTACACCGTCCCCGACCTGTTCGTCCGCTACGGGACTCCGGCGCCCCGACGACAGTTCTGATCGCCACCTAGTCACTTCTAAGTGAGGATAGCAATTTAAAATTGGACACCTTCAAGTATTACGTAGGCATTCGATTTTTTTTTGAATTTTTTGACATCTGTACAAAAGTTTAAATCCTAAAAAAATTAAATTTAAATAAAATAATCTTAACATCAATTATGTATTTCTAAATAAATACTTTTTCTTGATGGTTTAACTGAAAACCCTTATTTTTATTGAAAGAAATCGACCTTATTAAGTAAAAAATAAAAATATATATTTATAAGTCGAGAGATTGTTTTATTTTCTATTAAAAGTTTGAGAAATTACATTATTATAAGACATAAATTATTAAACGAAATACTTGAAACGCGTCCTTTGTATATGTAAAATATTTCCAAAAAAATATAACTTTTGGATTTATTACAAAATGTATTAATGAAAGAAGATTCCAGTGATTTTAATCATTTATTATTGTAAATAAAGACGATTATACTATTGATAAATTATGCGTTTTTTTCTATAACAATTTTAAATTCCAAAAGAAAAACCAAGAAACAAATGCCACAGATAATTACCACCACACCACCGCCACAGATAATTAAAACTACCACCAATTGAATAGTCCGAGATCCCTAACAATTAGCTGAATGAAAACTTTCGATTGTGGTAAATAGCAGGGATAAAATGTGTCGATTTAATGATTCTCAATAATTTATTACTAACTGGGATATTTAATATCAAAATAATCATCTAATTATTTATGTCATTAAAAATGATTACCAGCCATTATTATTTTTCGTGAATTCAAATCTCAATCATCAGAAAAAAAGATTGAGATATTCGTAACGGGTCCTTTCGTTCTTTAAGATTTAAAAAAATATATTAATGTTGTAAATTAATCCTTAATATATAAATGAAAGAAATTGTTAGAGATGTTATCATTTATTATTGTAAATAACGAATAATATAAATATTGATAAAATTATGCGCTTTTTTTGTCACAATTTTTAATTCCAATAGTAATTTCATTCGAACATCCAACTAAGAAAAGCGAATAAATTTTGACCACAGATAATTAAGACTACCACAGATTAAAAATTAATATTTATATTAATATTTAGTCTTCTTCGTCATTGTGATTATCATTTTCGTTGGGAGTTTCCGCGTTTTGTTTCTGTGTTTCTTCTTCCTTCTGTTTCTGTTTCCTTAACATTTCTGATAAATATTTGCACCTCTGCATACACTCCTCCTAACAAAAAAAAAAACAAAAACATTATTTATTCAAATCATGTCCAGATACCTCTATAGTTAATTTGTTGCTTAAATTACATACTAAAATATTGGGAAAACTTTATTAAATATATTTTACAAGTTTATTTCAATATAAACATTAAAAACCTGAAGTTAAGTAACTCTTCAAACGAATTAATGTATTAAGCATAATTAAAAAACAACTAAATAACAAGCTACTCTGTATTATTAATATTTTTTTAAGATTTAATTAAAGAACGAATGGTTATCCCCAGAATGTTTCTGTTCGAAATCAGAAACTGAGTGTCAGAGATCATCACAACTATCCATATTTAAACTTGTTATTAACAAATTCTTAAGATTTTTTATGGATATTATAATTCATCTAATTAAGTTAAAAATATTCAGTACATAACCATAAACGCGGAATAAATCGTTCGCAAGTCTTGCCAAGAAATTAAAGAATGGCCGGCCGTATATTACCTCGTATTACGTAAAACGTTTACGTAAACGCATCACAACAAAAAGGTCCATTGAAATACTTTATTATCAAACACAGTGACCAAACGACCGTTCGAGCGTTAAATTACTTTCAACTACACTTTCACTTTCGTCACACTTCACGATAAACTTTATCTAAAATATTTCATATTACAATGTACTGGCGGAGAAGACATTCTTTATTGCCTAGTGTCACCACCTAATAAAAAATTATATCCTGCCTATATGCCGTAAGGAATCTTACAATCCTATTTTGAACAGTCTGTCCTAAGTTAAACAAATATACCAAGACGATGTTTCTCACATCTGATAAGAGGGTCTCTAAGGGTCATAAAATCAGAAGGCACAAACCCTCAGGTCTAATTTTTCATTCTGATCCCATGAAGCCATGACATTTTTTTTTTAGTGGCAATTTATGTAAGCCAACAATCATGCCCATACTCCACCAGCTTACCGCGATATAGTATTGCAATTAGTTGCCTCTTTTGTGGCGTAAGCAGAACCACATAGATTGAGCACCATCATTAATATAAAAGTAATCTTTTGGTATTCGTTAAGTTTTTGCCACTGCCCCAGCCGCTTATCCTGGTGGCTACATTGGTTTTTTTTTTTTGTTTTTTTTTTATGGTGTAGGTTGGCGGACGAGCATATGGACCACCTGATGGTAAGTGGTCACCATCACCCATAGACAATGACTCTGTAAGAAATATTAACTATTCCTTACATCGTCAATGTGCCACCAACCTTGGGAACTAAGATGTTACGTCCCTTGTGCCTGTAGTTACACTGGCTCACTCACCCTTCAAACCGGAACACAACAATACCGAGTACTGTTATTTGGCGGTAGAATGACTGATGAATGGGTGGTACCTACCCAGACGGGCTTGGTAAAGCCCTACCACCAAGTAAATGCGGCCAGTGATGGCTACGAGGGTACCTTGGTCTTGCCGGGCACGGCGTTGGCGATCTTCTGCCAGCGGTCGCCGGGCGCGCCCTTAGGGCTTCGCGCCAGCGCCGCCTCCAGCGCGCGCTGCTGCGTCTGCGACCAGTTGCCGCCGCTCGTCTCCTCCGCCTTGCGCGTCTTCACCTGAAACCCCACGACCTGTATCTCTACCCTACTGGAGTAAAACTTAATCCATGTCTCTACTTCAAGTAATCCCCTACGAAAACAATTGTATTTCTTTCGGAAAGTAACACTTTGTAACTTATACAGTGCCCCCGTTAAGATACCAAATTTAAATAAAACTAGTTATTACGGATTTTAATCGCGTATATTAATTATTTTGAACATCCCGACATTTCGAGCACTTTACAGCGTTCGTGGTCACCAAGTAATAACTAGTTTTATTTAAATGTGTAATAATCGCGAAAATTTAAGACAACATTCTACCAAATTTGTTTTAAGTTTCGCATCCGGGCTTCGGATAACACGTAAATATAGTTAAGTTGATTGAACTTTTTCCGGTCGTGTTAGATTTGGCGTACCACCGGATTATTAGATTGACCGAATGTTTGCATCATTTTCACTCGATTCGTTCCTGCTCTTGGAATATATAAATAAATAAATAAATATGAGACAATATCACATACGTTACTCTGATCCCAATGTAAGTAGCTTAAGCACTTGTGTTATGGAAAATCAGAAGTAACGAAGGTACAACAAACACCCAGACCCGAGTCAACACAGAAAACTAATTATAATCTACATACCTCGGCGTGGCGTACCCATGAAAACCGGTGTACTCACCACTCGACCACGGAGGTCGTCGTATATGTGACTGACTTTGATCTAATTTGGTCTAAAATGAGACCAAAATCGTTCAAGACAACATCATTATCATTATCTGTAATCTTTCGATCGAAATCTCTAAGCCTCTACCAGGCTTCAAAATTATTAAGAAACTTCGCTGATGAAGTTCAATAACTAAGATTCATATGTTTGATGAAGTGTCATCATCAACCTGTAAATTTCCCACTGCTGGGCTAAGGCCTCCTCACCCTTTGAGGAGTAGGTTTGAGAAGTTGGAACTTATTACCAACACGCAGTTCTAATGCAGGTTGATGGCACATGAAAAGTCAGTGGTGCTTGCCTGGATTTGAACCCGCAATCATCGAATAAGATGCTTTCTAACCACTGGACCATCTCTGTTCCGATGAAGTGCAAATTTTATAAATAAAACTAATTATAGATTATTCCAATGGGAAGAGGAGAAAATGTAAATAAAAAACTTTGACCTTGAATTGATATGTCATTTGCGTTCGACTAGTAAGATGAAAATAATCGAATGAATGGGTAATTAATGCTAAGGAACGATATATTTTTTTGATTTTAAAAGTAATTTTCCGTTTAAACAAAGCCAGGTTGTAATAAAAAACTTAAGAGAATTCCGAATAAGCACCCGTGCACATGATACGAAAGATGAGAGACGAATGTCTTTCTTAACATTGTATTATTTGCAAAACTATAAAATTGCTATGCACAAAACTTATCTAAATTTCGAGATAAGAGATTTTTTTTAAGTAAAATAATTCTTTTAACATTTTTGGTAAAAAATGTTATTTTTATGTAAAAACCTTACTGTATAAAAAAATAACTTTATTATCTTTCATTTGGTAAGTTTTTACGTTTCTAATAAATAATTCATATTATATATTACAACCAATTAAATAAATATATATTTTAAAAAATATCTATAATGAATGTTAAAACTAAAATAATATATTTTTTATCTGTATAAATTCATTCAGTCTCCATTCGTTTAGCGAACATCCTTAGTCGAGGCCTCTATCTTTAATGATCGTCATCGAAAAATGGCGCCTTGAATGTCGACGAAACTGTTTTCATTACTGTGGAAGTTTAATTATAGTGGATTTGGATTTATGTAGTTTAATGAAATATTGTTGTATTACAAATGAAGATATATTACTCAAGAACTGTTTGTATTTAATCATATAGCAGAATTATCAACAAAACACGTGTAATATTGAAAAATACGGTATGTTTTGAATGTTTCCTTTTGTCATTGGAATGGACTATATGTAAATAGGATTATTACATCCTAAGAGTCTTTGCCTATCATGTTGTATTAATTTTATCAAACTTTTAATTGATTACCAATCACTATCGCAGATTATATTTGACTCTTAATATAAATTCGATTTAAATAACTATGCCGTCCAAATGTGACCAAAAATTTTACATAAATATAAATAAGGAACTAAGGTGTTAAATCTTAAGTGACTTCTATAAAAATTGTTAATAAGTTTTAAAAACATATCTCAATTATCATGAATGCTAAATTCATATCGAAATATAGTCGAAGACCTCCGTGGTCGAGTGGTGTGTACTCCAGTTCTCAAGGGTACGCTACTCCGAGGTCCCGGGTTCGATTCCCGGCCGAGTCGATATAGATTATCATTTGTTTTCTATGTTGTCTTGGGTCTGGGTGTTTGTACCTTCGTTACTTCTGATTTTCCATAACACAAGTGCTTTAGCTACTTAAATTGGGATCAGAGTAATGTATGTGATGTTGTCTCATATTTATTTATTATTATTATTATTTATTTATTTATAGTACTCACCTTTTTGGGTGGTTCGGGTGGTGTTTCATCAGCTTGATCTTGACCAGGTAACTTGTAGCAGTTCTCCTTAAGTTTCGCAGCCATGTGGGTAACTTCGGGGACACTCCTAGACATGGCCTCGGCTATCCTCTCCCATCGCTCGGCGGCGCCGGGCGGGTACTTCTTGACTAGACGGACTAACTCCACCAAATCGTCGTCCGTCCAGAGGCCTCCCGATATAACTGGAGGGGACTGCAAGAATTTTATATGACATTCCTTATTTTTACAACAACGGCCTGTAAATATCCCTCTACTGGCCTGCTCTCCCTTCGAGGAGGTTTTAAAGGTTTGTAACATATCGACCATGCTGTTCCAATGCGGTTTGGTGGAATACACATTTGGCAGAATTTCGATGAAATTAGACACATGCAGGTTTCCTCACAATGTGTTACTTCACCGCCGAGCACGAGATGAATTATAATCACAAATTAAGCACATGAATATTCTATGGTGCTTGCCTGGATTTGAACCCGCAATCATCAATTAAGATGCACACGTTCTAACCACTGGGCCATCTCGGCTGTTTTATTAAAATATATATAATATTACACGACATTGGCAATCAAAATTCGAATAAATTAAAAAGGAAGTTCAAATACAATGTATGTATTTAAACCTAGCATCGTATCAATCGATCATAGTAACTCACAGGCTTGACGGGTACCGCCACCGGTGCTGCATCGTCCGGCTCGGAGGCCGGGTCCAGCAGGCAGTCCCTGGCGGGCGGCACGAAAGCCCTACGCCTCCGCGCGGCACTACTGGCCTCCGCACGGGCCTCAGCTGCCGCTGCTTCGCGCTCAGCCCGGATACGATCTTCTTCTTCCCTATCAATAACAATAAAAAAATATTAGACTTTAAATATAATTAACTATCATCACAGTCAGAGAAAATATGTACTAAAAATTAAAAAAAAAAAGAATTTTTTTTTTTTATTTCATATCATTGTATACGCAGGTAACACAATATTATAGGTCTACAGATATTGCTTTTGCAATTAAGAATCAATTACTTTAGTGACCAATTAATCACCTTACCATAAATTAACATAATTATTATATAACATATTGGAATGATCTCTCAACTAATATTATTAATTTGAATGTTACTCTGACTGTCTGTCTGATAAAAGTAGATGTGCCCTCAACTATGTGCACATTTGAATTTAACGCAAAAACTAAAATAAAAGAAGTTGAAAGTCCCATCAAAACCGGTCCAGCTGTTCTAGAGATTAGACTCAACAGACAGACAGCCAGACAAAAACATTCACTCACTCACATTCATTCACTAATATTACAAACAAACACTCCAATTTTATTATATGTATAGATTTAGTATGAAGCAAGCTTGAACCCCAACAAAGAGTGAAAGTATCTTATTAATAACCTTAACTATTCAACCAATCTTAAAAACATGAGTGAAGACGGGACTGACAACGAATAGATTATATGTTATTAATAAAATTACTTACTTTCTCTTTTTCCTCTTCTTCTCTTCAATCATTTCTATTCTCCTCCTCTTTAATTCCATTATACCATGAGGAATTGCTGTGATAGACCACCATATTGCTCTTGGTATTTGAAATGGAAGAGTATCTTTAATACTAGGTTTTGGTAACTTTTCTAATATTTCCGCTATGCCAGTGTCAAAGCCTGTCTTTTTGAAAAACTTCTTGCCTCGACTATTTAAGATGTGCTCCTGTTAAGAAAATTAAAATGGTGAAAGTTCCACAGATAACATATAAATATACCAAAGATATAAACAAGCTAGGTTAATTAATAATAATATTTGTTGTGGATTCATAACAAACCAAATCAAATTTGATCAAAATAAAAGTATAAACCAAAATTGCAGGATCTATGCAGTAGCATATTTCATAATACTGATTTGTCGGCTGCAACATTTATCGATCAGCAACAAATATTTGACAGCAACAGTTGATATGCGATTTATATAATAAATTTTCTTACAGCTGTAAACCTCTTTTCTAAATATGCAGCCCATCCAACAGCATACTGTCCGAACGTTATGATTACAAAGAGTATTATAGAGCCCTCGGCCAAGCCCATCTTTCTCACATGTCTATAGTAATACACTGCAGAACGCCAGTTCGGAAGACCATTTTTAAGGACCTCATTATACCTGATTTAGGAAAAAAAATGAGATAATTTTATGTGATTAAAAGTATATTGCATTAAACATATGTAATATATTAAGAAAATTCACTTTTTGTGGTTGTTAAATTTTGGAAATAAATGACATATATGTATTCTCAAAATCTATATAATTAACAAGTTTATATTATCTGTGTTTAGTAATTACTTCTCTCGTTTCCCAGGATCTTTAAGTATATTGTGAACAGATACTAGGTTCCTAAACTGAACATCTGCGTCAGGAGCATCGTTTTTATCCGGGTGAAGCTTCAATGTAAGCCTTTTGAAGGCTGATTTTATTTCAGATTGTGAAGCATCCTTAAAAACAACAAAAAGATAATAAAATTATACTTATAATTTGTTTAAAATGGGTGTTTTATTTCGGCATATTTAAGGTTACAATCATTTTTCACTCACCTTTAAAACTCCCAATAATTCATAAAAATTCTGATTAACTTCTTCAACCACGTCGAAGACCTCTAAATCATCATCATCCCATGCACGAACACTTAATAATAAAGTAAAAAATAACAAAATTCCGCAACGCATTTTTCTTTTATATTTTAATAATTAGGTCGACGAATTAACACATAAATTACACGATTTGAGACATTTTCATTGATAATAGAACCGCTCTGACTGATTTTGACTTAGTATAATTCGAAATGATATGATTAAAATGTCACTAAATGCAAAATGTCACAACGTTGAACGTTGCCAAAAAAGTGACGTTTAGATGTGTAACTTGTATTATATTATTGTCTTACTTAAAAGTATGTAAAAAGAACAACGTACAAAAAAAATTACCCGTTCATTTTTATGCTTTTAATTAACTACTAATTTTTTTGAGGTATATGACACTGTAAATTAAATATAGTTAGAATAAAATCTATCCTTATTCATTTACATTATAAAAAACTCTAACTTAATCGAATATTTATAATTGAGGTTCTTCTGTTTCTTTGTTTTCTATATTCATATAATCATATTTATATTATTCTTCGGATGATATTCAAATTGGAAAACTAAAATTTCGAATTATAACTACACTTTCCATACTCCTAAATTAATGCATGTTTAAAGAACATTTGAATTGATTATGAACATATCATGACGTGTTTGAATTATCTTTGGAAAATTTTCTATACACATTCAAAAGCTCCAAATAATAAAACATCAGATTTTTTAAACCTGAGCACAACAGTAGTAAGTAATACTGCTTGACGGTAGAATGTACGATGAGTGCGTAGTACATACCCAAACTTGCTTGCACAAAGCCCCACCACCAAATAATAATCTATTTTAACTAATAAAAGAATATCAAGTACTCCAAAGGACTCTTGACTTGTGAATGTCTAAGTCCTGAGTTTTACCAATATAGACATAATAAATATGGACATAGTGTTAAGCGATGGCCTTATCAGTGGTTTCTCGTCTATGATTCTACCAAAAGAAATCAATTCCTAGTATTAAAGTTTTTGAAATATAACTAAGCCCTTCTTATTACAAACCCAAGGGTCATAAAACTTGGAGTCGGTGGTGCGATGAGCATGTAAGGAGTGCTTTGCTCATCTTGCCATGACAAGATATAGGTGCTAAAATGATCACCAAATATTACCCAATAATCTTATATTCAGATCAGATATATCAAAATATTATTATTAATATGGCATATCAAATAAGTCTAAAGAAAAAGAAAACATTAAACCGCATTTCACTAATAATCTTGCATATTGTATTTTTGCCGCAAATGGCAAAACATTTTGCAATTTTTCTAAAACCTCTATACTTACATCTAGTTTATTCTGTGGCTTTGCTCGCATTTTAATGATTGTCGCCAGGTGTTAGACATGAAAAAGCCTATGTCCTTCTTTGAAGTTTAAGCTTTTCACAAATTTTCATCAATTACGATTAAGTGATTTGACCTTGATAGAACAGCCAAATAGACAAAGTTACTTTTAAATAAATATTTACTTATAAATATATAATGAAACATTATCTTTTAAATATTAAATTCATTTTAGACTCTTGTTCAGAATTAATTGAATTTTATAATTTAAAGAAAAATCTCAATAATTTAAAATAAAAAAAATGCAATTTTTCTATTTATTTATGATTAACTGGGATTAGATGGAACCCCTGGGTTAATTTTTTAAGGATTACTCTTCATATCATATTCAATATTATCATTGATTTTCATCGATCTTGGAGCTCTCCGTAATATAATATAATACAAATAGTATAATACCTACAAGGGAGAGTTACTTGGGAGATTTTCAACTCTTTCTCACTTGTACATATACATAATATGACATGAGAGGGAAGGCAAATCACGCGTCATAGATGTCCTTTATAAAATCTGTGCCTGGATGCAATTCCTAGAATATGGTTCAATATTCTATTTGAGGAATGGAACTCTTCTACGACTGGTCAACACTTATTTCACAATTTGGTGACTTCGAAATATTATACAACTTTGAATCTTACTGTTTAGGTTTTATGGAGGTTTACGTATTGGACAGATCCAGTGAAATACACACGTTTATAGAGCATTTCCTATAGCGACCAATGTAAGTCGAGCTCAGTGTATTTGAGGAGGCTTACGCGCCCGGACGGGGATGTGAAGGGCGAGACGGGCGGGGAGGACCTAATAAAGTAGCCATTTCTGTTATATGTACAAGAAAATTCAGTTTCACACGGCCCCGCGAGGGGGTGATACGCGGCGCGGGGATGGCGTCCCTCAAATAAATTTCCATTATTCCCAGCGACGTGTTGCAAGGTGCAGTTGCATCGTGCATCTAGATTGAGTCTAGCATATTATGTGAATAGATTCTATTATCCATGCCGTGCCCAACCCCGCTCTTCGTGATAACCATGATTTTCTTTTGCCTCGGTGTTTCTATGCTGGGGGTTATATTGAGCAAGCCGGCTGTGAGTCTTTTTATTTGTTGGTGTGCATGTGTCGAAATAAATGTCACCTTATTAGGTACTTTGTTTAGTGGGTCATCGTTTTTAATATCCATGAAAAATATATTGATGTATTAAATATTTATATGTACCTAATATTAAAAAATTGTAACGTAAATTCTTAAACCTATTAAGTTTCAATCCTGAGATTTTAATGCACGAAAATTGCTCCACTCATCTTATCAATTAATGAAAGCATACTTGTAAATTAATAAAATGAGAATACTGGTTTTAGTATTAGTAAGCAATCTGTACTTGACGAAAGATTTTTTAGAAAAACATGGCGGTTATTGTTACTTTTTTTATGATATGCAAAGATAAATCATATGTATGATAGAGCCTAATTAGGAAGAGCGGATTTGCAATATGGCTATGTCGAATGCCGATTGCTTA
Source organism: Vanessa cardui (assembly GCF_905220365.1). Taxonomy (NCBI): domain Eukaryota; kingdom Metazoa; phylum Arthropoda; class Insecta; order Lepidoptera; family Nymphalidae; genus Vanessa; species Vanessa cardui. The sequence goes on along the minus strand of NC_061133.1, from coordinate 12,733,751 downwards.
CTTAAGTTTTGACAGCCCGATCGATCGGCGGGAAAACATGCGCCTTACGTTCACGTGAAAATTTCGCGCGAAAGCTACGATCACTGTTTTATGTATTTTTTTCTGGCATTTATTTAATTTTGACTGCTAACTGAAAATACAAAAATAAAAATAATTAAAACACTAACTTTTCTCTACTTCTTCTTTTTTAATTTTCAAGGATGCGTTGTTGTAGTGTGTATCATCCTTTATTTTCATTTTCCTTCGGATTAGACGAAAATGACAAATTAAGGACTCTGTTTTTTTTTTTAATTTGAAGCTATTCTTCTTCTACCAGGTCTACGACTCTGTTGGATCTTTTCCTGCGTGATCAATTGGAAAACATGGTATTTTTGTTTGAGCATGTGTTTAGTCATAGCTACAATTTCATTAGCACATACGAAGCAAAGCACCTGTACACACAACATTAAAAACTAATTTTGACTTTCATATTATCAATATATCTTAATCAATATAATAGTCTTACTATAGTTTATTTATCTTAAAATAATATTTGTTTCTTTTTTTAAATATATATTACAATATCACTTCATGCTTTATCAACCTTATTTTTTTTTAATTTAAAGAAGCTGTTTCTTTACTAATAGAAATATTCTTACATAATTAGTCCAACTTAGTGCTGACTTTTTAAATATATCGATATATGCATGGCTGCTGTACTTGAACTAGTTTTTTTTAACACCACTAATAGCTTTTATTGCATTATTGTTTGTACAGTTTTAGTACATTTAGTTACAAATTGAGCCAATCAACTTAGAACTCGATAGATAGCTAATAAATAACTCGATACGCATAATTAAGCATATAGAAGAGCGAACAATAAAAGTGTGATTCAAAGATGCTTAGAATAACATATACAAGTAAATATAAAAAAAAAAACTAAATTATCTATGACAGCTATTTATAATGAATTACATCTAATTCGTTTAGTAACTTGTAAGGGAACGTTTTTTTTTTTTTTTAATTTTCAGTGTGCCGCTGAAACTCCTTGCTCGGATGGGCAGCTGTGCCCACCGCAATGGGAATGCTGTGATGAAGGTTGTTGTGCACCGGCCACAAACCCCCCACGTCACGTCCCAAACGATCCTTTGGAAGATGTTTTCAATGGTTCCTGGTATTCACAGTGGTATGATTATTCCTCAATTATCATTTCTTAAATTAGATTAAAGAATAGATAATTGCATCTGATGATGATGTCCGCCCAATTTTGGTCATTGTGGCATTCTCAAAAAGAATAGTAAGATGCGTAAGTGTAAATGCAACCTCTACTGCCTCATAATCCAATGGGTTGCCATTATAACACGACGAAGACAATTGAGAATTTCTCAAAAGAAAAAGGCAATAACTTCCTAATGGCTCGATTTGTGGTTTGACTTTGGGATCGGCCTTATAAGCGAGACACGAGACCAATAAGGCACGAAAAGACCTTGACAACAATAATCTTAATGGGAATTTTCCTCGCAACGGTGTCAATGTAACAAAAAAGTTGGCTTACTCACAATATCTTTAAGATTAATTTTATTATAACACTGTAACCTTTTTCTTGATTTATATTTAGCATCTGATATGTATCTCTTTTGTTTTATGGAATGGAATTTGATATTTTATTTTTTCTTCATATTAATTGAAGTCTCGTAATATCCAATCGAGGCTTATGCGTAGATGGCTTGTCTGTCCGGTTTATTTAACAAATGTTATTATTAAGATTATTTGTTTCAGGGAAGTGCTGTTCCTCTTTGGTACACTAGCCGGGATCCTGGTGTGTTGCGTGTGGTGCCTGGTTTACAAGCGTCCATCTGGCATTTACATGTGTTCTTTCGCCTGCTGCATCCCCCGCAATCGCTCCGACCGCGACTCTGCTGGCTCCGTCTACCCGCCCCCGCGCTACAGCCGCTGTGGATCCATACACCAGGCGCCACCACCGTATTCTGAAGTGATATTTTTGTTGTGAACTTATTAATTTGAAAGTCTTATTCATTTCGCTCTTAAGTTTTTTAAGTGTCTATTTTTTATTTTAAAGGATAATTCTTCTAGGCTATTCATTAAAGTGTTGCATGTTTGGTGCACGTGTGTACGCTTTTTATGAAAAGTTGTTACTACAACGATAAAATAGGGTGAAGGGCTTTTCGAAAGTCCTCTTAATAGGTACTTCCCACTCATCATATATTTTAACTAAATAACAAAGCTTGGTATTGTTGTGTTCCGGTTTGAAGGCCGTCACAACCACTAAAAGCCCAAAGGTTCATCACATCTATATTCCCAGAACGATGGCGAATTGACGATCTAAGAGATGGCTAGTATTCCTTAGTGCCAATGTTTACCTATTCCCTATCAGACGTTCTTGAATACACTCGTAAAAAGTCTCCTGCCTTGATTAATAATTATTTTTCTGTTTTAATTATGTTACACAACATAAAATTATTAAGGTTGAGTTACATGTGTGATTCTTTCTTCTCCAGGTCACGTCAAAACCAGACCTCTATCCACTCGTTATTACATGCGGCGAAGGAGACGGTAAATCCGGAGGAAGCTATCTTATGGTTCACTACTTTAGAAACTATGTAATTCGCGCACCAGGTAAATAATATTTAATAACGAAATAAATAATACTTTTATGTGACTAAATCATATCAATTTCGCTGTCCAAAACTTAAGCAGCAGACACATTAATTAAAACAAAGAATCTTGAATTTGAATTGAAGAATATTAAATGTCACTCATGGGAGAGGGAAAATATAAATAACTTATTAAATTCATGACTAACAATGTTACTTTATTCATGTATATATTTAATCGTAATTCAGATCATCATCTGAGTAAGGTGTTATGATATCTTTTGCATTATTTAAGCTGTTACTACCAAAACAGAGGTCCAAGATTTTCGATTTCAAGATATATTAAATTTAATGTAACTTAATTTAAAAGACTAATTGACGTTTTTGTTCATGTTACAGGTTCCCTATCAGCCACAAGTACCGCAGAATCCCTTAATTCTAGTTTTATATGTAACGCAGCAAATGAGGTGAGTGATCTTTGTTACTAACATTTTTTGATAACGGAATAAATTTAATTGTATTTAACAATAATGATATTAAATGTACTAAAACTAAAAAAACCCAAATGAATAAAATATATTTCAATAATTTATTATTTGCGATGAAGTATACTTATTTTTGGAATTAAAACAGTTAACATCCGCCAATAAAAGAAATAGAGGACTAAAATCAGATCTTTCTATATATATTTTACGAGAGGTCATGTCACTTGGTCGGTAAAATCATATTTTATAATGTTCGATTATGTATTTCACAGGTAAATTCTATAATTCCACCACCATATTCATGTGCGAGTAACTGCGGGGAGTGCGGCGCGGGGTGCGGCGCGGCGTGCGGCGCGGGCTGCGGGCGCGGCGCGCTGCGCTCCATGACGTCACTGCCCGAGCCGCGCCGGCGCGAGCACGGCGCCTTCCGAGAGAACGTCATCACCTCACCGGTATTTATTGCGAATTAGTATTATTACAAATAAGGGACCATTCATTTATTACGTAAGACTGTTTTCGCTAGTTTTTAACCCCCTCCCCTCTATTATAAAAAAAATAAGAATAGGCCGACTCTCTGTTAAGACTTATTACGTAAGAATCTAAAAGAAATAATACACGATTGGTTTATTTTAATGTTTATATCAAACTTTAACTATAAACAGTTACCCGCTTTTTTAAAAAAAAATACACTGCCTATTTTTTTGTCGTAAGAACTATCGAAAGACTTCCCTACCCCTTGTAAGAAAACATAAGTCATGGTCGATACCCCCCCCCCCATTCTAAATCTTCTTACGTAATAAATAAATGGCCCCAAACCAACAATATTAAAATTATGTTCTTTTTAAACAATTTTCATTTATTTTCAACCTCAGGATCAAAATTACGATCTGGAGTTGGACCTCATCGACTGTGAACTTTACTGTGATGGAGGTTGCAAGCCTCGCCTCGGTTCGTCGCCTCCACCGCGTCGAGCCTCTCCCAACACTGATGACACATACTGTGAACGCGCCGCATACCTGCGCCACCTCTTCCTAACATCTCCAGATACACCAGGAGGATGCGAATCGCCGCCGCAACCCACCAGCCCGACGCAATCAAGAGAATCGACTCTCCGAAGACAGATCGACGAAAGATGCCAAAGAAGACATGACCTCTTCCGAAAAACTCCACGAACGAGAAAATCGAGCTTATATATACCACTATCAAAAATACCTCCCGGAACAAGAAAATTACTAACGAGATCCGCTCCAGCGACACCCAGTGGGGCTCTCGTACCCAATTTATTAAATTTTACACAAAGAGTTTCAGCTTCGAGACTCAGTTCGAGATCATCAAGGCTAGAAGAAGAGAACGATCCCTTGTTAGCGGACGTGGAATCCTCGCGTATGGATCATAAATTCTAGAACACCTCGCTGCGTTATATTCAAATAGCATCTAATTAATGAGTGTTTCAAAATAGAAATTCGTGACTGTACCCTATCTCACGGCCTAGTTTCTCAACCCCAACCAGCTAACGGCGATCTTGTGGGGATCATCCAAATCTCAATGTTGTGATTGTTTATAATATGCTCTATCGCGAACACCGCGACGTAGCTAGCTAAATGTTATTCAATTATATTACTTAGATTTAAGGAATGAGCTTGTTGGACCATTGTTCACTTGCTTTCTATTATTATATTATATGTCAAATTAGGCTGTGTTTGTTTTATTTTCCATAAAAATTGTATACCTGTATATAATTGTTTATTTATGAATATATGAATCCAAAATATAATACACGACAACTACATGACAAGATATAACTTTGTGCCAATAGTTACATTTAAATCGGAATACTGCAAATAGTAATGCATTTTTTTAATTAAGCATACTGCACATAATTTTTGTTTTTAAGATTTTTGAGATTTAATAGTCAAGTTTTAAATTTGAACAGAAGCCATTTATTCGGTTTTGAGCCCATAATATGAATATTAAAACTTGATTAGAAAATATCACGTATTATTATTTTTATTTGTGACGTTAAGCTTAATAAACACATTTTAAAATATATGTAACAATGATTTATGAACACTCCTTTTATGAAATAGTTAGTTATCTGTTCCGTAAATGACGTTGTCATTTGAATTTGACAGTGACACTGAACTATTGAGGTTAGATTTGTGTTTACTAACAAATCTCCAGTTATTTTTCAACAAATTATTATATTAATATCAGCAACCGTGGATACGAATTTCTCGAAACCCGATATAGTTATGAGTTTACCGACAGACTTCGGTCCGGATTCTGGTGGTAGAGTAAAGGTTAAGTAACAAAATATTAACATTTTTCTCATATAGCTTGTAGTTAAAATTCAAAATTTAATCTTTTAAAAATTAAAACAATAACAATATTATTTCACTTCAGGGTCTAGTCATAGTAAAACCAATAGTGTATGGTAATATAGCTAGATATTTCGGTAAGAAACGAGAAGAAGATGGTCACACACATCAATGGACTGTATACGTTAAACCCTACGCCAATGAAGACATGTCGACATATATTAAAAAAGTACATTTCAAACTACACGAGAGCTACGCAAATCCCAATAGAATAGTGACGAAACCCCCATACGAATTAACGGAAACTGGATGGGGTGAATTTGAAATAGTCATCAAGATATATTTTCATGATCCTAATGAAAGACCCGTAAGTATTAAAACGTTTAAATAAAAGAATCAACTGCAATAACTTAAAAAATTCAAACAATTTTAATCATTTTAGGTGACGCTGTATCATATTCTCAAGCTATTCCAATCACCTGTAAGTGAAGGCACGCCGCCAGTAGGCAGAGCACTTGTTAGTGAATCATATGAAGAGATTGTGTTCCAAGAACCTACACAGCTCATGCAACACTTGCTGAACAATGTAAAGCCCATTACTAATGGTCAATGGACACATGATACTAACTGTGAGTACTGTGAACATAGAATATACTATTTAGCAATTGGTTTGGACTCCTTTATTTTATATAGAAGACAGATTCATTTATAAAATAAAGTACAAATGTGGCAAATTTTTTTTAGTAATATTGCATGTGTTCATTGCATGTTAACTATTTAATTTACTTTTACTTTTTACTCATAATCTCCAAAAAAGTTCTAGACTAATAAGGATCAGTGCTTAAAAGAGTTTGCAACTCTTGCAAAACATTTGTCACAAAACCACATAGCAACTCCATATATAATAGGAAAAGAATATAAGTATGGATAATTAAAAACATTTGCAAATAATTAATAAGAAAGTTTGAATAATACTTGTAACTTTAGACTGAACATTAAAAAAGGGTTAATGTAAGTTTCAAGTTTCAAACTATGACTCTGCTAGTAAATGCTTATGTAATAATATTGTTTTTAGTTGAAGAAAAGAAAGAAAAGACATTAGAAAGAGTGATATCAGCACAAACGAAGGTTCGAGGTGAAATTTCAGATCTCAAAGAAAAACTTCAACTTGCAAAGGAGACCATATCAAAATTCAAAGATGAAATAGCAAAACTTCAAAACAACCCGGCTTCTAGTATTCTCTCTGGTATTTAAAAATTTAAGACATCTAGTTTTCGTGAATAAATGTAAACAATTTTTTTTTATAAGAAATACAATTTGTCTGAATAAAATATTAAATTGAAATAAAACACATTTTGCTTTTGTTTTTATTGAATTTTCTGCATAAATTATTTATTTAAAAAATATAAATAGAAAATATTTAATTATTGAATAATGTGCATGTTGAAGAATTAGACTTTTAAATTAATAAATTTTAAAAGATAGTAATTCTTTTAGGGTTCTGTATGCAAAGGATTAAACAACAAATACTAACAAAATATTTAAGTGGGAATCCCATACCACAGATATAACCGATTTCATAGATGGTATGGTATTCATAATGGTACGGAACCCTTCGTGCGCGAGTTGGACTCGCATAATATGTGTCCTTTTTTATTAACCGCCGACGCAAAAGCGACGGGATGTTATAAGTTTGACGTGTCTGTGTAAATGTGTATGTGCCTGTCCGTGGCATCGTAGCTAAACGAATGATCCGATTCTAACGCGGTTTTTTTTCTTTGAAAGGTATATCAGTCGAGAGTGTTTTAGCTATGTTTGGTGGAAATCGGTTCAGGTCTTCAAGGTCATCAGGTCGTTTGTTAAGTGTGATAGAAATGTTACACGCTCAGTTTGCTTGCAAGCATATGTGGGATCTGACACTTGAAACACTAATGTCTTCTGGAACAACTGAGCTGGTCTGCTGTTAGGGCTCGAAGATAGGAGACTAGTGTTGCCCAAATTCAGTCTTGGTCTTGCAGTCTTGGTCTTGTTCTTGCGTTTTTGCAAGACCAAGACCAAGAACAAGACCGGATATTTTTTGCAAGACCAAGACCAAGACTGACCGTGCAAGACTTAAGCAAGAACAAGACATAGCCTGCAAGGCTCTTGCGTCTTGCAGCTAGGACTTAGCGCTATTTCACGGGGTAGTTAGGTGTAACAGTTCAGTGTATAGGTACGCTTAGGAATTCTATGAGACGCAAATAAATGTATCAAAGAATATGAAAAACTGGACCTATATGCGCATTACGACTAATACCATAAACATACCTACATAGCGAATAAAAAAATATTCATTAAAATCAAACTGAGTGCATGCATAGTTATGTTTTAATCATCGGCATTTTGATAATGCGGCATCAAAGGTTTTGTACTTACTTCTCAAAGAAATTTGACGTTTTTCGGAAGTACATGGTTATGATACACGCGCCGGCGGCTTCTTTTGAAATCATATACAACAATCGTTGCCGCCGCGCCGAAATCACAACATTTGACACTATTTTATGGCCGCCACAGGGCGTAGGTATACACATGCAAAATCATTTCGAATTTTAAGAGTACCTACAGGTGTTCCAAAGAATAAATAAGTGTTTGAGTGCTTAGAATGAAAATGAACACATTATAATTATCAAACAACAACAGCCTGTAAATTCCCACTGCTGGGCTAAAGGCCTCCTCTCCCTTTGAGGAGAAGGTTTGGAACATATTCCACCACGCTGTTCCAATGCGGGTTGGTGGAATACACATGTGGCAGAATTTCTATGAAATTTGTCACATGCAGGTTTCCTCACGATGTTTTCCTTCACCGCTGAGCACGAGATGAATTATAAAGACAAATTAAGCACATGAAACAGCGGTGCTTGCCTGGGTTTGAAACCGCAATCATCGGTTAAGATGCACGCGTTCTAACCACTGGGCCTATTTCGAATTCTAAATAGGCCCAGTGGTTAGAACGCGTACATCTTATGATGATTGCGAGTTCAAATCCAAGCAAGCGCCACTGAATATTCATGTGCTTAGTTTATGTTTATAATAAACTTCGTGCTCGGCGGTGAAGAAAATAACGTGAGGAAACCTGCACGTGTCAAATATCATAGAAATTCCGTCACATGTGTATTCCACCAACCCGCATTGGAAGCGTGGTGGAATATTCTCCAAGGCTTATCCTCCAAGGGAGAAACAGCCTTAGTCCAGCAGTTGGAAATTAAAAAGCTGTTTATGATGTAATGTTAATATAAAACACTAACTTTTTCTATTCATTGATCGTCAATATTACCCACTCAACAAAAACTTATTACAAATGGTAGTTAGCTTTCATAACGAACTATTTTTAGCTAAAGTAATCAAACAAACAATTTATATCGCTTTTGTTTTATTATTTTGTTTGCCTATCGATCGGCCTTCACTGTTCAATTCGTAACTGTTGGGAATTTGTACTTAAATATTAAATGACACTTGGACTATGGAAGTTAATTATATTTACAAAGGTATCAATAAATATGTCCATCCATATTATATATCAATAGATTAGAAAAACGCCTTCTAATTTCTGCCTGTCTAAGTGTAAGTATTACTTAGGTACCTGAGTACTGTTTATAATCAGAATTTATAATACGAACTTGCGTACGTATTAATAAAAAAGTTGTAAATAAAAATTTTTGTCCGAAAAGTTTCTATGTTCCATAGCTTTTATCCAGTATGCGAATAATAGGAGCTCATGATAAACTATTCTTGGACAAGAAGAGTAGATAATGATGAACTTTTTTGACATATAATTAACAGCCGTAAAATTGACTGTGTCTTCTTGATTAGTTACTTAAGCCAAAAGGCAAGGTAAAATAAGGATTGACTTTTGATGAAGTAGAATAACACAACAGTATAAATAAAATACAACTATCTGCAACGCATAACCGGCCGCCGATACTTGAATTAAAAACCTTTGCTTTATCTACACATGTTTGAAAATGAAAGTTTTAACCAATGCGTTTTACCTATACAGGGCAGAAACGTGAACGGTAGCTGAATTAGTCCTTGAATTAAAAGTCACTCACCATGCTATGAAGCGATTAAATTTATCCTGTAAAGGTATTCTGAACATACTCGGAATATCTTTACAGGATAAGAGGAGGTTATCTGGAGAAGAAATGGAATTACCGAAGTAGCTTGCATGATTAGTAGCCAGAAGTGGTCCCGTATTACAAGGAACCGATGGCTTTTGTAGCACATTGACTAGATTGCTCTCCTGCCAGGTGGATCGATGACCAGAAGTTTTCGTGGTTCTGAATCCGGAAACAACTGTCTGAAATCTGGTGAATGAATAAATTTTAGTACTAATATATTTTTGTAAATTATGTTATCCGTTCACCCTGAGCCAAATCTCTCTCCAGTTGTGATTTACTAATACATAGTTACATGAGACAGAATTACATCCGACTCTCGCAGATTTGCATCTGAAATCTAGATGAAATATAAGTACCTACAATTTAATAGGATGCAAGTCAAAGGTAAAAGAGTCGAGATGGCTCAGTGGTTAGAACGCGTGCATCTTAACCGATGATTGCGGGTTCAAACCCAGGCAAGCACCGCTGATTCATGTGCTTAATTTGTCTTTATAATTCATCTCGTGCTCAGCGGTGAAGGAAAACATCGTGAGGAAACCTGCATGTGACAAATTTCATAGAAATTCTGCCACATGTGTATTCCACCAACCCGCATTGGAACAGCGTGGTGGAATATGTTCCAAGCCTTCTCCTCAAAGGGAGAGGAGGCATTTAGCCCAGCAGTAGGAAATCACAGGCTGTTATTGTTGTTGTTGTAAGTCAAAGGTAACATTACACCCTCACTGTTTGACTGGCGATCTTCTG